>NW_022437024.1:752540-817839 GCF_009761245.1 Sapajus apella
AAATACAATAAAGATATATTGGTGCCAATGGCAACGAAATGGTGGAGCAGGGAAGTCTAGGAGTAGGGAACTCTCTTCCTTTGCAGAAACACTGGAAAAACTGGCAAAAGTCAGAGAAACAACTTTATTAGAACTGTAGAAGATAGTCAAACATTTACAGCAACCAAGCTAATGCTTAATAAGAATGGGCACTGAATCACAGTAGGAGAGGTTTTTCATGTTTTATCTTACCCTTGCCCAATCCCCCTGCCCAGTGCAGCAGCAGTCTAGAAGATAGCAGCCCATGGTCCAGGTTCCCAGTTTGGGAGGTGTGTTAGGCCATTCTTGCATTGCTATGAAGAAATACCTGAGACTGGATAATTTACAAGAAAAGAGGTTTAATTGGCTTACAGTTCGGCATGCTATGTGGAAAGTATGGCACCAGCATCTGCTCCTGGGGAGGCCTCGGAAAACGTTTTACTCATCACCAAAGGTGACGCAGGAGCAGGCACATCACATGGTGAGGGCAGGAACAAGAGAGAGAGTGAGAGGAGGTCCCACACACGTTTAAACAGCCAGATCACATGTGAACTCAGAGCAAGAGCTTGTTTATGAGGAATCTGACCCCAAGACCCAAACAGCTCCCACACAGCCCCAACTCCAACATTGGGGGTTACATTTTAGCATGAGATTTGGGTGGGGACAAATATCCAAACTATATCAGAAGGGAATGGAGGAAATCTTGGTCCTGAGAAATTGTGTTTGTATGTTTCAATCTGTCTGGGGGCTTCCTGAGGGGACTGATGCAGGGTACTTGCCTTTGTTTCACTTAAATCAAAACTCTCTTAATATAGAAATTTTGCTGTGTGGAAGAGATTTCTCAAAAACATTGGGCAGCCAATGAATAAACCCCAGGTGCATAGGGCAAAAGATAAGAGTTGTGGCAAAAAATAGACTTCTATGTAGAAAGCCAGAGAAGAAAAACCTAGGGATTGATATACTTGAGGAATAAGGGCTCTGAAAAGCCCCTGGGTATACAGGGGAATCAAGAAGGCCATCATCATGTGAAGGCCAGGATAGCGCCTCAGAAAAGGTCTGAGAACACCATAAGCTTCATCTCTGGCTGATCTTTAGGCTCAGCACAAGGAAGAAGTGAAGACTAAGGCAGAGTTATAAATGGTGTGGCTAGTTGGCCGGGGCACAGTGGTTCACGCCTCTAATCCCAGCACTTTGGGAGGCTGAGGAGGGCAGATCACAAGGTCAGGAGTTCACAACCAGCCTGTCCGATATGGTGAAATCCTGTCTCTACTAAAAAATACAAAAATTACCTGGGTGTGGTGGCATATACCTGTAGTCCCAGGGAGGCTGAGGCAGAAGAATCGCTTGAACCCAAGAGGCAGAGGTTGCAGTGAGCTGAGATCACACCACTGCACTCCAGCCTGGGCGACAGAGTGAGACTCTGTCTCTAAATAAATAAATAAGTAAATAAATAAATGATGTGGCAGAACATTGAAGTATTGGCAGCAACACAGAGCCAATTTGCAAAGACCTCATAATACTTTTTTCTTTTTTTCTTCTAGGAGTTTAAGAAAATCTTTAATAAATCATTAGCTGACAATTATGCTAAAACAACAGAGACCACACAATTCAAAGAATTGTATAAAATAGTTTAGAAAAGTCACTAAACAACTAAAACCTACAGTGAGCAACAACAAATCCTGGGACAGGGAGAATTTTATTTCCAGAGTTACCACATCATTATACTCAAAATGACCTTTCAAGAAAAAATTATGAGGCAAGCAAAAAACAATGAAGTGTGCTCTGTTTATAGGGAAAAAATGAATAAAAACAGTCCTTGAGGAAGCATAGGCATTGGACTTAATAGACAAAGACTTCAAATCAACTATCTTAAATATGCTCAAAGAACTAAATGAAGCTGGCCAGAGCAATGGCTCACACCTGTAATCCCAGCACTTTGAAAGGCTGAGGCAGGTAGATTACCTGAGGTCAGGAGTTCAAAACCCCATCTCTACTAAAAATACAAAAATTAGCCATGTGTTGTGGCGTGCACCTGTAGTCCCAGCTACTCAGGAGGCTGAGACAGGAGAATTGCTTGAACCCAGGAGGCAGAGGTTGCAGTGAGCCAAGATCACGCTACTGCACTCCAGCCTGGCAACAGAGCAAGACTCCATCAAAAAAAAAAAGAACTAAAGGAAGCCATGGACAAAGAACCAAAGGAAACCAGGAGAACAGTGTCTCAACAAATAGAAAATATCAATAAAGACAGAAAAATTATTTAAAGGAACCAAATAGAAATTCTGAAGCTAAAAAGTATAGTAAGTGAAATAAAAAATTCACTAGACACATTCAACAGCAGATTTAAGCAGGCAGAAGAATCAGAAAACTGAAGATAGGTCAATTGAAATCACCCAGTCTGAGAAGCAGAAAGAAAAAAGAATGAAGAAAAGTGAACAGACACTAAGAGAATTGTGGGATGCCATCAAGTATATCAATATATGCATAATAGAAATCCCAGAAGTAGAAAGGAGGAGAAAAAATACTTGAAAAAAGAATAGTTTAAAACTTTCTAAATTTTTTTTTGAGACAGTCATCTCTGTCACTCAGGCATGAGTATACTGGCACGATCTTAGCTCACTGCAACTTCCACCTTCCAGGTTCAAGCTACTCTCATGCCTCAGTCTCCTGAAAGCTGGGATTACAAGTGCACACCACCACACCTGGCTAATTTTTGTATTTTAAGTAGAGACAGGGTTTCACCATGTTGGCCAGGCTGGTCTTGAACTCCTGACCTCAAGTGATCCACCTGCCTTGGCCTCCCAAATTGTTGGGTTTACATGTGTGAGCCACCGTGCCCAATCAACTTCCTAAATTAATAAAATACATGAATATCTAAGAAGCTCAACAAACACAGGGGTTACGAATAAAGAAACAGAGAAAACTAGGATGGACCCTGTGATGCCATATTAGTAGGATATATTGGTATAAACGCATAATTTTCAATATATGTGAATAGGTATAGAAATAAATAGACCAGGCGCGGTGGCTCACACCTGTAATCCCAGCACTTTGGGAGGCCAAGGCGGGCAGATCACCTGAGGTTGGGAGTTCGAGACCAGCCTGACCAACATGGAGAAACCCTGTTTCTATTTTTAAAAATAAAAATAATTTTAAAAAGAAATAAATATAGTTGTAAGTATGTCTATGAATATGTGCATGTATTTGTATACATGTGCGCACACAAATTCTAGCTCTGTCTACCAAGAAAATATGTTAGTTAATGCCTACTAATAAGCAGGCACCAAGGCAGAATTCAATGTGCAAGAGATTTATTGGGGGAGTGTCATAGCCTCCAGCATGGTCCCCAGTGATTCTCACCTCTTGGTAGTCACATTCCTGTGAAATCCCCTCCCACACTGAGTAGGATTGACCTATTACTGCAATGACAGCATGTGACTTTAAGGCTAAACAATAAAAGACATAGTGGTTCCGTGTTGTTCTCTTGAAACAGTCGCTATAGGGGGAAAATCATCTGCCATGGCATGAGAATACTCAAGATGCCCTATGGAGTGGTCCACATAGTGAGGAACTGAGACCTTATTCCAACAGCCGAGTGAGTCATCTTAGAAGCAGATCCTTGAGGCCGAAGCCAAGCCACCATATGACTGTGCTTTGGAAATTTTTTTTTGGAGATTTGCAACAGTTTGAAAAAACTTGAAGATAAACCGATATAGCCTAGGTATATTTTGTGCTACCTGATAGGATTTAATGAGAAGAAAGCCGTTATCACTTCTATGATATTCCTCCAAAAAGTGAATCTTTCACCTGAATCTAATCACATGAAAATACCAGTAAACCCTAAATTAAGGGACAAGTTATAAAATAACTGACCTTTTGCCAGGCACAGTGGCTCACACCTTTAATCCCAGCACTTTGGGAGGCTGAGTCAGGCAGATCACGAGGTCAGGAGTTCAAGAGCAGCCTGGCCAACATGGTGAAACCCCATCTCAACTAAAAATACAAAAATTAGCCAGGCGTGGTGGCGGGCGCCTGTAATCCCATTTACTCAGGAGGCTAAGGCAGGAGAATCACTTGAACCTGGGAGGTGGAGGTTGCAGTGAGCCAAGACAGTGCCATTGCCCTCCAGCCTGGCAACAGAGCAAGAGTCTGTCTCAAAATAAATAAATAAATAACCGACCTGTCTTCTTCAAAAGTATCAGGGTCATGAAAGCCAAGGAAAGACTGGGGAATTGTTCCAGACTGAAGTAGACTAGACAGACATAATGATTCAATGCAGTGTGTGATTCTGCACTGGACCCTGTTGTGTTGCTAGAGAACATTTTATTGAGACAATTGACAAGACTTGAATGAGATCTGAGGATTAGATGGTGATCATGTATCAATGTTAATTTTTTAATTTTGATGATTGCACTATGATTAGGTAGGAGAAGGTCTTTATTTGTAGAAAACAACATTAAAAATATTTGGGGTGATGGAGCACCAAGTCCTCTCTCTCAAATGGTTGAAAACAAAAAGTTCTTTGCACTGCATTTAACTTTTTTTTTTTGAACTTTTCAAATGTTTCGAAATAAAAAAGAAAAGTACGCAGGCTATTTGAAAGATAAACGTGTTATAAATATAAGGTTTTATCATTTAAATCCGGAGAGCTCTTTAACATCTTTTAACTTGATGAGTAACTACCCTCTTTCTTTTCTCCCCGTCCAAGCTTAGTTTAATTCATTCACAGGACTGAATGGAATCTCAACATCTAAATACCTAATCTCTTTCTTTCATCTTTGGCACCAAGAAACTGGATTTCCCCACTTGTATGAGTCACCTGATAACAAATTTCCCAGCTTAAATAGTTTTAAAGTTGTACTATTAGTAAAGCAACACTGTTAATTGTGTCTCAGATTCAAGGATTTACAGTAACAATGTGTTTTAGCATGCATATTCTTTCTTTTTCAACATACACTTTTTTCTTTGATGGTATAAAAAGTCTTTCTGATGTTGAAGAGTTTTAACAGTTATGCCATGAAAAAACCAGCCCTCTGCTCCTCAATCCCAGAAAATCACACAGCTTGATATGTTTTTAGCCTTCATTTGAATTGTAAAACACTGAATTCTCAGTCCCCCCACCAAAAAAAAAAGAAAAGAAATGAAAGAAATATGCCATTGCTATTTTGGTAGCATTTGTCCAGATAAATAAAACATGATCCTGATCCCACCCTGCCTGTCCTTGCCATTTCTGAGAGTGAAGATGGAGAACACTGCAGTCAGGGGAGAAAACATGTTTTTTTCCTTCACTGTCAGAATCTGTTCCACTGGGAGGCGGAGTATATAAACCTAATTTTTGCCTTGGAGATAAAGAGAAAAAAATCGATTCTACTAAGATTTACTTTATGTGAAAGCACTTAAGAAGATTCCCTAGACCTGTGATTCTGAGATGTTGCACCCCCCACTCACCTGACTTTAGGCAAAGTCCAGAGACATTTTAGGTTGCTGGAACTGGGGGGTAGGAGATGCTACTGGCATCTTATAGGTAGAGGGCAGGGACGTTGCTAAGCATCGTACAGCAGACTAAACGGTCCTCACAAGAGAGTTGGCCAGGTACAATGGCTCACGCCTGTAATCCCAGTGCTTTGGGAGGTGGAGATGGGAGGATCTCTTGAGCCCAGGGGTTTGAGACCAGGCCGAGAAACAATGAGACCTTGTCTCTACAAAAAAAAATAAAAATTGGGCCGGGCGAGGTGGCTCATGCCTGTAATCCCAGCACTTTGGGAGGCCAAGGCGGGCAGATCACGAGGTCAGGAGATTGAGACCATCCTGGCTAACATGGTGAAACCCTGTCTCTACTAAAAATACAAAAAATTAGCCAGGTGTGATGGCATACGCTTGAAATCCCAGCTACTTGGGAGGCTGAGGTAAGAGCACCGCTTGAACCTAGGAGATCAAGGCTGCAGTGAGCCGAGATCACACCACTGCACCCCAGCCTGGCTGACAGAGCAAGACTCAACCTCAAAAATAAATTAGTAAATAAATAAAAATAAAAATAAAAAATTAGCCAGGTGTGGTGGTGCATGCAGGTTGTCCCAGCTATTCAGGAAGCTGAGGAAGGAGGATCACTTGAGCCCAGGTCAAGGCTGCAGTGAGATATAATCGTACCACTGCACTCCAGCCTGGGTGACAGAGCAAGACTCTGTCTCTAAAAAAAGACAAAAGGCCTGGCTCAGTGGCTCACCTCTGAAATTCCAGCACTTTGGGAGGCTGAGGCAGGAGGATCACTTGAGCTCAGGAATTAAAACCAAGTGGGCAACATAGCAAAACCTCGTCTCTACAAAAAAATTTTAAAACTGGTGGGGCTACTCAGCTGTAGTCCCAGATACGCAGGAGGCTGAGGCAGGAGGATCATTTGAGCCCAGGAGGTGGAGGCTGCAGTGAGCTGTGATTGTGCCACTGCACTTGAGCCTGGGTAACAGAGGGAGACCCTGCCCCCCACCACCCAAAAAAAGACCAGACATGGTGGCTCACGCCTGTAATCCCAGCACTTTGGGAGCCTGACGAGGGTGGATTCCTTGACCCCAGGAGGTCATGTGATTGTGCCACTGCACTCCAGCCTGGACGGCAAGAATACTGTAAGACCTTGTCTCAAAAAAAAAAAAAAAAGCTGTTAGTGGCAAGGTTGAGAAATCCTGTCCAAGATTAATGCAGAGTACAGAGAAGAAAGAAGACCTGGGGAGGATTGGGGCAACACCAAGAAATACAAACACAAAATTAAGAGGGAAGAAAAAACCCTCAAAAAGTGATTTTCACACTGATTTATAAAGATACAGGATCTTAGGGATTAACATTGGTGCCCTTTTAGGATATTGCTAATAGGACTTTAAGGCCATTTTAAGTTTTTCTACTACTACATTTTTATCAACTCATTCACCAAGCATTTCTTGAACACCTACTATGTGCCAGAGGCTGAGAACACAAAGATGGGTGAGCCTTTCTCTTCCCTGGGGAAGCTGGGAGATTTTAGTGGTGGAAATACCTATAAATAAAGAATTAGAATTCCAAGGGCAAGAGGTAAAGGGCAAGAAAAAGAGCCCTTCTCTACATCAAGCACACCTGCTTATCTCCCGTCATCTTCGTGTCCGCTTGCACCAGGGAGTGTTACTCCCTTTTCACAACAGAAGAAACTGTGAGATTAATAACAAGAGCAGACGAGCATGTGTCAGAGCCTGTTCTCAGTGTTTTTATTTATGTATTTTCTAATTTATTTTGTTGTTGTTGTTTTGAGACCAAAGTCTCCCTCTGCTGCCCAGGCTGGAGTGCAGTGCTGCCTTATCAGCTCACTGCAGCCCCCACCGCCCAGGTTCAAGCAATTCTCCTGCCTCAGCCTCCCAAGTAGCTGGGATTACAGGTGTACACCAACATGCCTACCATTTTCTTTTTCTTTTTATTTTTTTGAGACAGAGTTTTGCTCTTGTCCAGGCTGGAGTACAATTATGTAATCTCAGCTCACCACAACCTCTGCCTCCTGGGTTCAAGCAATTTTCCTGCCTCAGCCTCCCGAGTAGCTGGGATTACAGGCATGAGTTACCATGCCCAGCTGGCTAATTTTGTATTTTTAGTAGACGTGGGTTTCTACATGTTGGTCAGGCTGGTCTCAAACTCCTGACCTCATGTGATCCACCCGCCTCGGTCTCCCAAAGTGCTGGGATTACAGGCATGAGCCACTGCATCCAGCCAATTTTTGTATTTTTAGTGGAGACGGGGTTTCACCATGTGGGTCAGGCTGGTCTTGAACTCCCCATCTCAGGTGATCCACCCACCTCAGCCTCCCAAAGTGCTGGGATTACAGGCAAGAGCCACCTCACCCACCCCTCAGTTTTTCTTTTTCTGTAACTCATTTTACTTTTTTTTTATTAACTCATTTTACTTTCACAACTATCCTTTGAGGAGGACTGTAATATGATCACCCTTGTTTTACATCCGTGGGTGCTGAGGGACCCACGGATGTAAAAGGGTTTAGGTAACTTGTCCAAGGTCCCATAGCTAGGCTGTCTCGCCTCAGAATCCGTGCTTTTCACAATCCACGCTGGTGCTTCTCTTATACTTCATCCAAAGAAGAAAATGGTAGATCTGGGCTTAAAAGCTGGACTGTGATCAAAAACTCAATGCTCTTCTGCTACACGATATTCTCACCCTATTCTAGAAAAGTGCCCAGCATGCTATAGGCTCACAGGTGTCTGACTGTGTCTGAAGAAGCCAAAGTCGATTTCAATGGAAGGTAGCATCTGAACTCCCTTTGGGTGTCTAAGGAGGTATATGCCAGGAGGAAGTTCAGACAAAGAGAGAAGGGACAAGAGCAGGTGCACAATAACAACAAATTCCACCATGGCTAGCAGTTTGTTGTGGTTAGAAAGTAAGCTACACAAGAGCAAAGGACTAAAGAGAACCTAGAGGCCAGGTGCAGTGGCTCACACCTATAATCCCAGCACTTTGGGAGGCCAAGATGGGATGATTACTTGAGCCTAGGAGTTTGAGACCTGTCTGGGCAACGTAAAGAGACCTCATCTCTACACACACACACAAAAACATTAGCCAGGCATGGTGGTACATGTCTGTAGTCCTAGCTACTCAGGAGGCTGAAGCAGGAAGATTACTTGAGCCTGGGAGGTTGAAGCTGCAGTGAGCCATGATCATACCACTGCACTCCAGCCTGGGCAACAGAACGAGACCCTGTCCCAAAAAAAAAAAAGAAGAAAAAGAAAAAAGAACCTAGAGAAGTAAATAAGGGCCAGATCAAGAAGTGTGAGCTTTGATTTCCAGGCAAAAGGTAATTATTAAAAGATCATAAGCAGGCTGGGTTTGGTGGCTCACACCTGTTATCCCAGCACTTTGGGAGGCCAGGGCAGGTAGATCACCTGAGGTCAGGAGTTTGAGACCAGCCTGGCCAATGTGGTGAAACCCCATCTCTACTAAAAATATAAAAGTTAGCCAGGCATGTTGGCTAACTTTTTTTTGTTGTTGTTGTTGAACACTTCTGTATTGAAATAGAGGCAACAGGGCCGAGGATGGGTGCAGGGCCAGTGGGGTGCAGCCCCCTTCCTGCTGTCCCTCTAGCCAAGGGGCACAGGCCAGACTTCAAAGCCCTGTTGCGTTCAGGAGAGCTATGCAGGCACGCACTGCAGGCAGGTGGAATGGGAATTTCTGGATAACTATCTTTCTGTAAGAATAATTTATGGTTCAGGAGATGGCTCTGAGGAGCAGTTCGGGTTGGGAGGGGATGCCAGCCCAGCTAGTGCAGGCCCCAGTGACGGGCAGAGGTGGAATCACTATCAGTGGTACTCTTAGCTACTCAGGAAGTTGAGGCGGGAGAATCAATTGAACCCAGGAGGCAGAGGTTGCAGTGAGCCGAGATTGCACCACTGCACTCAGCCTGGATGACGGATGTGACAGAGTGAGACTCGGTCTCAAAAAAAAAAAAAAAAAGAAAGAAAGAAAGAAAAGACAAGACAAGACCATAAACAGGGTATGATCTGACTCGACATCAACTTGATATCAACCCATATTTTGGGGTCTAGAACAAATATTTCCTATTCCTTTCTGTCCACATACCCTGCTCTTGCTCTTTTCAATCTCACTTCACCTAGTTAAAATGTTTATTTTTTAATTTTAATTTTAATGTTTTAATTTATTTTGAGAGCGAGTCTCACTCTGTCGCCCAGGCTGGAGTGCGGTGGTGCAGTCTCAGTTCACTGCAACCTCTGCCTCCCAGCTTCACGCAATTCTTGTGCCTCAGCCTCTCACGTGGCTGGGATTACAGGCGCACACCATGCCTGGCTAATTTTCAAATTTTTAGTAGAGATGGGGTTTCACCATGTTGACCAGGCTGGTCTCGAACTCCTGGCCTCAAGTGATCTGCCCGCCTCAGCCTCCCAAAATGCTGAAATTGCAGGTGTTAGCCACCACACCGGGCCTAAATGTTTATCATGTGGGGAAAGAAAAGGAAGAATCTGGATTGGCTTTCCTCTAGCAATTCTCAGCAGCTGTCAGCGCCACTCAAGCCTGCTGACATGCAGGAGTTATTAATGATGACGGAGTGCTGTTGAAATCAGTAAGCAATGTGATACGATTACGACCAAAATTACGCTTTCTAGATTGATGTGGTTGGGTATATTTTGAGTGACGGTGGCCTTATTAGTAACACTCATATAGTGCTTTATAGTGTACCAAGCTCTTTCATATGCACTCTGTTGTTTGATCATCAAAACAAACCAAGGAGGTAGGTATTATCCCATTTCACAGATGTGGAAACCGAAGCTTCCAGAGCTTGTGTGAGTAAGTGGAAAGAATGAACACAGAACTCCAGACTTCCAGTCTCATCCTCCATCCTTGCCTTCCTGCCTTGCCTTCCTCCCTCTTTAACAATGTTTTTTCTTTTCTTTTCTTTTTTGTGTTTATATGTTTTAATTTTCCTTTATGAGTGGGACAGCAAAAGCCAGGAGACTTGATTTTGCCTTCCCCTGTCTTATGTAGGGTTGGCCCGCTGTGGCCCCTATGCTTGCTAATGCAGCTCCATGGTGTTTTTCCAGAAGCTTCCTGTCACCTTTAGTGGCTCTTGATCCTGATGGATCAAGAATGTGCTTCTCAGCCAGGTGAAGTGGCTCGCACCTATAATCCCAGCAATTGAGGCCAAGTTGGGGGGATTACTTGAGGTCAGGAGTTCGAGATCAGTCTGGACAACATGGTGAAACCCTGTCTCTAGTAACACAAAAATTAGCCGGGGTGATGGTGGGCACCTGTAATCCTAGCTACTTGGAAGGCTGAGGCAGGAGAACTGGGTGAACCTGGGAGGCAAAGGTTGCAGTGAGCTGAGATCTCGACACTGCACTACAGTGTGGGTGACAGAGTGAGACTACATCTCAAAAAAAAAAAAAAATTTACAACAACAACAACAAAAAGTGTGTGCTTCTCGGCATGGCATGTAAGACTTTCTGCAGCCTGGCTTCTACCCTACTGAGACCAACCATCCCGGTTTGCTCAGAACTGAGGGACAGGGGACTTTCACTGCTAAAACGGGGACAGTTCTGGGCAAAGTGGAGCAGTTGGTTACCCTTGATCTCCCTCTCTAGCTGCCCAACCTGCCACTCTCAAACTCTGACTTCTGAGTGTTGCAGCAATTGCTGTCCTGTTTCAACCCGTGTTTGCTTATGCTGTTCCTTTTATTGAAAACACATATCTGTACCTTCTCTCAGCCACTTCCTACTTTTTCTTTAAAACTCTGTTCTGAAATGTACGTACTGATTCCTTCCTTCCTCCCTCCCTCCCTCCCTCCCTTCCTTCCTTCCTTTCTCTCTCTCTCTTTCTTTTTTTTATTTTTTGATAGGGAGTCTTGCTCTGTTGCCCAGGCTGGAGTGCCGTGGCCTGATCTCGGCTCGCTGCAACCTCCGCCTCCTGGGTCCAAACAATTCTCTTACCTCAGCCTCCCAAGTAGCTGGGATTACAGGCATGACCCACCACACCAAGCTAATTTTTGTATTTAGTAGAGACAGGGTTTCACCATGTTGGCCAGGCTGGTCTCGAACTCCTGAGCTCAGGTAATCCGCCCGCCTCAGCGTCCCAAAGAATTACAGGTGTGAGCCACTATGCCTAGCCTGTTTCTTTCTTTTTTATAATTTTTTTAAAAATATGGAATGCTTCACGAATTTGTGTATCATCCTTGTGTAGGGGCCATGTTAATCTTCTCTGTATCATTCCGATTTTAGCATATGTGCTGCCGAAGCATTTGTGTCTTTGGCTGTGTTGTGAACTGAATGTTTGTGCCCCTCAACAATTTCATGTTAAAATACTAACACCCAAGATGAGGGTAGTAGGAGCGGGGGGCCTTTAGGACATGATTAGGTCATGAGGGGGAGCCCTTACAAATGGCATTAGTGCCCTTGGGCCAGACATAGTGGCTCACACCTGTAATCCCAGCACTTTGGGAGGCCGAGGTGGGTGGATCATGAAGTAAAGAGATTGAGACCATCCTGGCCAACATAGTGAAACCCCATCTCTACTAAAAATACAAAAATTAGCTGGGCGTGGTGGCATACACCTGTAGTCCCAGCTACTTGGGAGGCTAAGGCAAGACAATCACTTGAACCCAGGAGGCAGAGGTTGCAGTGAGCCAAGATCGTGCCACTGCATTCCAGCCTGGGCGATAGACTTTGTCTCAAAAAACAAAAAGGTATTAGTGCCCTTATAGGAAGAGACACAAGAGAGGTGATTTTTTTTCTCCCCCGTGTGAGGAGACAATGAGAAGATAGCCATCTGCAAACCCATCTGCAAACCAGGAGGGGTGTCCTCACCAGACACCAGGTCTGTCAGTCACCTGATCTTGGACTTCCCAGTCTCCAGAACTGTAAGAAATGTATGTTTGTTGTTTAAAATGTTTATTCTTTCAGCCTCTCGCTCTATGGAATTCTGTTATAGCATTCTGAATGAAAACAGACTTCTCTTCCAGAATATGTTATGCCTCTTTGTAAAGTATCTTTTTATCCCAGTCTGTTGTAGAATTCCTGGCATGTAGTAGGCAGGTAATAAAGCTATGTAACCAGATCAAATGTTGCTAGGACTCTGTAAGAATTTTTCTCAGTTCCCTTCCACAGATCTCTTGCCAGAAAGAAAAGGTTCCCCTCAGGGCAGCAAGGTAGAAGACTCAAGAAGTGAGCAGAGTTGAGATCACAGGACTGGCCTTCCATGCTAAGGGTTGCAGACTTTCATGTTTTTGCAATGGACAGTCATTAACAGGACAGAAAAAATAATCGGTGGCCCTTTGTCTACGAGCTCAATGAGAGCCTGGGCAAGAAAAAAAGAAATGCAGGTAACCAACCCAGCAAGAATAGCAGCAAAGATCCAACACTCCAGATCTCCTAGTCTATCTAGAATTCTATACACCCTCCTCAGGGCCAGCAGGGCCTCAGCATCTGAGTCTACTAAGAACAAAATGGAAAGCATTTCCTGACTCAAGAAAACAGTTTAAATTACAGAGGCACACATACAGGTAGGTACAATATGAACAATTCCCTGGCACATTTATTCTCAAACTTGAGTGTAGGTCTGAATCACCTGCAGGGCTGTTTAACTGAGATTGCTGAGTCCCATCCTCGGAGATCTGATTCAGTAGGTCTGAGGCGTGACCTGGGAATCTGCATGTCTAACAAGTTCCTAGGTGTTTCTGCTGTTCTGGAGACAATGCTTCTAGGACCACCATCCCATAACCCCCTCCACACGTCTCTCCTCAACAGACAACTTGCCTGTCCTTCATCCAAGGCTTGCCTCTTTCCTTGCTAACAACATCCCTCATTCTCCTTTCAGGGACTCATTCTCCTTTGGACAATCTCAGATCTGTGCTATGGGTGGAGAGGACAAAATATCACCATCCCTCATTGGAGCTACTCGTTAACCCTCACTATATTTCTCTCTTTTTCTTACAACTTCAAAAATTGTTTGTGGCAGGGCGCGGTGGCTTATGCCTGTAATCCCAGCACTCTGGGAGGCCGAGGCAGGCAGATCACCTGGGGTCAGGAGTTCAAGACCAGCCTGGCCAACATGGCAAAACTCCATCTCTACTAAAAATACAAAAATCAGCTGGGCAGGGTGGCGTGCATCTATAATCCCAGGTACTCTGGAGGCTGAAACAGGAGAATTGCTTGAACCCAGGAGGCAGAGACTGCAATGAACCAAGATCATGCTGCTGCACTCAAGCCTGGGTGACAGAGCAAGACTCTGTCTCAGAAAAAAAAAAAATTGTATTGACTACTTTCATTTTCTCACTATTCATTCTCTCTTTAACCTCTTGTAATCTTTCTTTTTTTCTACCACTCTGTTATTTATAAAGAGTATTTATAAGTTGGATGTGGTGGCTCACGCCTGTAATCCCAGCACTTTGAGAGGCCAAGGCAGGTGGATCATTTGAGGTCAGGAGTTTGAGACCAGCCTGGCCAACATAGCGAAAGCTGTCTCTACTAAAAATACGAAAATTAGCCGGGTGTGGTGGCACACGCCTGTAATCCCAGCTACTCGGGAGGCTGAGGCAGGAGAATCATTGGAACCTGGGAGGTAGAAGTGCAGTGAGCTGAGATTGGACCATTGCACTCCAGCCCGGGCAAAGAAAAAGGCGGGGTTGTCTTAAAAAAAAAAAAAAAAAAAATTAGAAGCACAAGAAGAGATTGCCCCTCATGCCTCTGAATATAGTTTTCCTGAAGATGTGAATGGTCGGAGCTATGGCAGCCATTTTGTTAGAATGAAGGGTTACATCTGAGCACAAAGGGCAACACATTGAGGCTGCCAAAGCAGGAAGTTGAGAAGCAGCTGAGTTATCAACATCATTTTGCAACTGATTAACCAATCCCAGAATTGCCTGTCTTCAGATTTCTTGCTGTGTGAAATAATAATCCCTCATTTCTTTTCTTTGAGCTGGTGCTTTTCAAACTTTAATGTGCATATCACCTGGGGGGCTTGTTAGAATGCACCTTCTGATTTAGAAGGTCTGGGGTGTGGCAAACTCTGAAACTGTCAATCTCTGAAATAATGCCATGTTGCTGACCCAAGGACTACACTTTAGATAGTAGGAGTCTATTTTAATCAAGCATTCTGTTATTTGCAGCCTAATGCATGCTGATAACACGCCCCTAGAATTTATTTATTTATTTATTTATTGAGATTGAGCTTCGCTCTTGTCACCCAGTCTGGAGTGCAATGATGCAATTTCGGCTCACTGCAACCTCCACCTCCCAGTTTCAAGCTATTCTCATTCCTCAGTCTCCAGAGTAGCTGCGATTACAGGCACCCACAACCACGCCCTGCTAATTTTTGTTTTTTTAGTAGAGACGAGGTTTCACCATGTTGGCCAGGTTGGTCTTAAACTGCTGACCTCAGGTGATCCACCCACCTCAGCCTCCCAAAGTGCTGGGGTTACAGGTGTGAGGCATCACTCCTGTCTCACACCTCTAGAATCTACTTGCTACTCTGAGTATCTTCTAAAAAATGCAACTGCAGTGCTCCTCACGGATTCATTAAAAAAAACAAAACAAAACAAGCAAACAAACAAACAAACAAAAAACACGTAAAGCCCAATGTTAAAAAATGGAGAAAATTATTTTGCGTCCCATAAATACCCAGGATATTTTGTATCCTGAGTATATGTTATACAGAGATTGGTGGTGGTGGTGATTTTTGTAGCATTTTGGGGGTTGCTATGAAAGTTGAGGGACTATTTTTTTTTTCTTTTTGCTTGGGCAAACCCTGAAAAATTCCTCTCCTCCTATTTTTATGTAGAGAAACTTAATTTTTCTTTGTCTTTCCCCCCCCCCCCCCCGGTGGAGTTAAAAATAGTACAGATGTATTTATTTTGTGCCAATTTCCCTTATGATGTCTGTAAAATATTAACAGATACTTCAAAGTCCAAAAAGAAACGTCAGATTCTCACATTGGGGCAGGTGGAAAATAGAAGGCCCTTGATTCCTACTAACTAACTTGGCTGGGGATCGCCATTGTTTTCATTGCTAACAATTGTTTTCTAACGAGAATATGAATATTTTTATTTTAATGGAAGTTTGATACCTGCAGTAAATTCATAGGCATTAATTCATGCACTACTGTAGTGTATTCTTCTCTGAACTGAGACAAACAGACCATTTAACAGGATACATGTGACATAATAAATTAAAGTGACATGAAAATTAAAGTTATATCTATTCAGAACTGCAAAGAAGATTTCAGGTTGTCAGATTATGTCACTACTAACTCTTGGTTATTGATGTTAGTGCAGTAAATTGATTTAGTGCTTCATTTAAAATACTAACTAAGCACCTCTCTGTAAACAACAGTTATGTAACGTGGGTGAATACTAAAAAGGTAACTTCGGTGATATTGGGAATACTAAAAATGCATACAGAGAGAGGGAGCCTGAAGTCAGTTGCTCAGTTGCATTTAAGAAAAGTGTAGTGTAATGAAAGACATTTGATATATACACAGGAAAAAATCATTAATAATGAAAAGCACTTATGTAAGAGATTTAGAGAAGCAGAGTGCCCAGGGAATGGGGCAGTGGGAGGCAGTAAGTGCTGAGATTAGCTCCCTCAGCAGTTTGAATGATTTTGTAAAGCAGTTAAGATTCCTTCACAGGAAGCTGAGGGAGGGAGAGGGTAAGTGGAGGGGCTTGGATGATCACAGTATGAAAAAAATTGGAAAATAGGGCCGGGCATGATGGCTCATGCCTGTAATCCCAGCACTTTGGGAGGCTGAGGCAGGCGAATCATTTGAGGTCAGGGGTTTGAGACCAGCCTGGCCAACATGGTGAAACCTCGTCTCTACTAAAAATTCAAAAATTTAGCCGGGCATGGTGGTGGGCGCCTGTAATTCCAGCTACTGGGAGGTTGAGGCAGGAGGATTGCTTGAACCCAGGAGGCAGAGGTTGCTGTGAGCCAAGATCATGCCACTGCACTCCAGCTTGGGCGACTGAGTGAGACTCCGTCTCAAAATAAAAAAATGAGAAAATAAAAGGAGGAATATTTTATTCAAGAAGACCTAACAGCAAAGGCATGCTCATGAACCAGTGAGTAGGCCAATCTGACCAGAGCAGAGATTTCAGATGGAGAAAAGCAAGAAAATAATATTTTAATAGTGTTGGAAATAGCTAAGATTTCATCAGCAAGTTTCCTGGAAGAGATTGAGACTGGAAGGTTAGTTTGATTTATCAGTGTCTAGTAAAGTTGAAAATACACATATCATATGTTCTACTCAATGCTTGGCAGGAAACCACATGAGCTGTCACCCTGGGTAATTGAGGACAATTCAATAAAAGAACTATTTACCAAAATGTGGGCAGGGTTAATGGCAACCTTAAAAAGCAACAAAGGTAGCAATAGCAGGGGAGCCTGGGGGACTTCACTGCTGCCTCTAGGCCTGAAGGGGCAAAGAGAGGGAATGGTGATCAGAACTGCAGAACACAGGAAGAATAGCAGGGGCAGTAGGAGAGCTCCTCGGTGAAGGAATGCAGCCAACCCACAGAGGCCCAGCAGGACGGGAGCCGGGAGAATAAATGCCCGGATCACACTCTCCTCCCACCCTCTGCTTTCCTGCTGGCATCTTCCAGCGGCCAAATCCAACAAAAAGTCAGAGAGAAAGGAAATTCATTGCTAGCAGATCATAAAGGTCAGTTTCCTGGGGCCAGAGCAGGGAGGAAGAGAGAGTGGATCAGAGAGGCAAATGGAAAACATCCAGTATACCACGTGACCCACAATTCTAACAGGACCCCAGAACTTACCCAAACGTAGTCGCTGGGTGATGGTTTCTGCACTACAGTCCCATCTGGGTTGCCAGAAATATGTTACAGGGAAGGGGACCCGATCCAGACCCGACAGGGTTCTTAGATCTCGCACAATTAAGAATTCAGGCCGAGTTCGCAGGGCAAAGTGAAAGCAAGTTTGCTAATAAAGTAAAGGAATCAAAGAATGACTATTCCATAGACAGAGCAGCGCTGAGGGCTGCTGGTCGCCCATTTTTATGGTTATTTTTGGTTGCCAATTTTTAAGGTTATTTTTTGATGATATGCTAAACGAAGGGTGGATTATTCATGCCTCCCGTTTTTAGACTATATAGTGTAACTTCCTGATGTTGCCATGGCATTTGTAAACTGTCGTGGCCCTGGTAGGACTGTAGCAGTGAGGACAACCAGAGATCACTCTCATCCCCATTTTGGTTTTGGTGGGTTTTGGATGGCTCCTTTACTGCAAGCTGTTTTTTTTTTTAGACGAAGTTTCAACGCTCTTGTTGCAGGCAGATCACTGGAAGCCAGGAGTTCGAGACCAGCCTGGCCTATTTTTCTGTCATCAAAAAAAAAGCAGAAAAGGTTTACTACACCCTAGAAGAGGGTTTCTTAACTTAGGCACTACTGTCATTTGGAGCTACATAATATTTTGTTGTGAGGATTTTGTTGTAAAGGGCTGTCCTGTACATTATAGAATGTTGGTAGAATCCCTAGTCTCTACTCTATATACTCCCCTGTGATGCCAAACAAAAATATCTTTGGACCTTGCTATATAGTCCCTAGGGAGCAAAAATTTCCCATTTGAGAAGCATTGCTCTAGAAAGGGCTTGGAGCTGCCTTTCTGCCTCTCACTTCTGTTCTTTTGCTCATATGATGGACAGATTTTTTTTTTTTTTTTTTTGAGACAAAGTCTCGCTCTGTCAGGCTGGAGTGCAGTGGCATGATTTTGGCTTGCTGAAACCTCCACCTCCCTGGTTCAAGCAATTCCCCTGCCTCAGCCTCCCAAGTAGCTGCAATTACAGGTGCATGCCACCACACCCAGCTAATTTTTTTGCATTTTTAGTAGAGACATGGTTTCATCATAATGGTCAGGCTGGTCTCAAACTCCTGATCTTGTAATTTGCCCCCACCCCCTGCCTTGGCCTCCCAAAGTGCTGGAATTACAGGCATGAGCCACCGCATCTGGTCCAGAATTCTTACATTAGCCTACAATTGGGAAAAGTCATCTAACACAAAGCCTATTTTATAATGAAGTGTTAAATAGTTCGTGTAATTTATTGACTACTGTACTGAAAGTGGAAACAGAACAGTCATATGGATATTCAAAGTATGAATTCTAGTGAATGTGAATCACTTTTGCATCATTGTAAAGTGGAAAAAAAATTGTAAGTCGGGGACCATCTGTACTTTTCTCCACTTCTCTCTTAGGGAAACTCCTATATACTCTTCAAGATGCAAATCAAACAGGACTTCCCCTATTTTTTTTAAAAAAAAAGTCTTTACATTTCCTAAGAAAACTTGGTTTCTCCATATTAAAACTCTGTTCAGGCCAGGCACGGTGGCTCATGCCTGTAATCCCAGCACTCTGGTGAAATACCCTAGCTTGGCTATAATGAATACATTTTAAACAATCCTGCTAACTCCATTTTGCCCACCCTGAGCTATGTTGCCCACCCTGAGCTATGTAGGGCATTCTGTTCTGAGAGCTTGTGGTCTGAGATGCCTGGCATCTTTGTAACCAATTTTCTGAGAAACAGGGTCCACTGGCCTATACATCCAGTACTTGGCAAAACTGTGCAACTGCTACCCCATATCCTGAGTAAAAAAACAATTTTAAGTAGAACTTTTTTTGTTAGGCACCCCCCTTCCCCTAACCTGCTCCTTCTGCTTCTGTAATAATCTGTTTACCAACCCCTGACCCTAAACTGGTATAAAAATGTTGACCGCCCTTTGTTTGTGGCCGAGAGGTTTGAGCTCCAGCTGACTCTCAGACGCCGGCATTAAAAGTGGACTCAGCAAACTCAGAGCGTGGCGCTTCTGTTTAAACTCGCTGAGGTCTAACATTTGAAGGCCCCAGCGAGATATCTCGCCACCGGACACAGACCAGGCTCCCTCTGGACCTCCTCAGATGAACAGTGAACTACAGGGGAGGCGCCACCTGAGACGTAGGACCCCATAGGTCACTGTCTCCGGAGAGGAACGGACTGACCACTGCCGCCACCGCCCACAAAATTTGGCCCAGAGTACATTGTCTCAGGTCCCGGGAAGGTAAGTCAGATCTGACTCTGCTCTGTCTGGTTTCTGGTTTCTGGAAGGGACACGCCCTGACGAGGGCACCCCTTCATTGATCCTGTCCAAAATCCAGGATGCTGGAGGACAGAACCAGGGGTCACTGAATTTTTCTGGCTAATGACAACTGTATTAGCCTCTGAATAAATGTGTGTGCACATGTGTGAGTGCGTGGGGACCTTAGAGGCTTACGTCTAAGGATCCAGTCCTTTGTTTGTCCTTGAAACTGCCATGATCATTTATCTACCTCAGTGCCTGATCTACCTCAGTGTCAGTTGTCCTGTTTTGTTCCTAACATCTGGATTTGTAGGTCTTGTGTCTGCTGTCCTGTTTGTCTCTAGCGTTTGAATTTGTATGTCCCATCGTCCTTATTGCCCAAGACGATTGGGTGAAAACTTTCTCAAGGTCCTAAGTGCAGACTTCCTGTCTCAGGGAGCCAAATCCCTCATTAGCCATTTGGGTTGGCCATCTCAGTCCTGTCTTTTCTGTCAAAAACAGATCAGGTGTTGTTACAGAAAAACTGTGCTAAACATCCACCAGCCTGGAGTTTCTGGCACCATAAAGGTTGTGGGTGCCTACACTGTCACACCCTGTGCCCCAACGACTGGTCTGACCCCTCCATGGCTGAGCCAGACTACTCCTTTGCTCCAACCCTCAGCCTCCAGCTCCCCTTGGATTCCCCTCACTCTCCTCATCCTTGTCTCCTGTGGTCTCTCCGCCTATCACCTCCCGACTGCGGCCTCCACCGGAGGAGGCTGCCCCACTCCTCCCCTTAAGGGAGGCACCACCCCCCACCAGGCAGTGAGCAAGCTGTCCCGTTTTTGGTTTATGTCCCATTTTCCACCTCTGACTTACATACAGCTAGTGCTCGACTTACGACCACGGTCGGGACCGTGGACCGGTCGTAACACGATTTGGTCGTAAGTTGAGTAGGCAATATGCACGCGGAGATGGTAGTGCTGCCGGAAGCTGGTCCGCACTGTCGTTCGCCCAGCTGGGCAACGTTTGCGCTGCCAGATGCGGAGCAGTCGTGGCCAGCGATCGTGGTCTTAAAGTCGAATGGTCGTAAGTTGCATAGGTGGTAAGTCGATCAACACCTGTAATTGGAAAGTTCAGAACCCGCCGTTTTCCGAAAAACCCCGGGCTCTGACCTCTCTGGTGGAGTCCACACTTCAGACTCATCGTCCTACCTGGGACGACTCTCGGCAAATCCTCCTCGCCCTTTTTACTGCGGAGGAGAGGAAGCGCATCCACAGAGAAGCACGAAAGCATTTTCTCTCCTCCACTGGTCAGCCTGAAGAGGAGGCCAGAGACCGGTTGGAGGAAGTCTCCTCTACCAGCAGACCAAACTGGGAACCCAATTCCTCCATTGGGTGCAGGCAGGCTTTGGACAACTTTTACCGGCATCTACTCGCGGGCATTAAGGGAGCTGCATGAAAACCCATGAATTTATCTAAGACCACGGAAGTGGTCCAGGGGGCTGACGAGTCTCTGGGGGCGTTCTTGGGACGTCTCCAGGAGGCCTTTCGAATTTACACCCCATTTGGTCGGGCTGCTCTGGAAAATATCTGTGTTTTAAGTTTGGCTTTTGTGGCTCAGGCAGCCCCAAACATCCGGAAAAAAAATTACAAAAATTAGAAGGATTTAGTGACATGAACATCACACAACTTTTAGAAATAGCCCAGAAGGTGTTTGATAATAGAGAAAATGCCACTGACAGAGCTTCCAAGAGACAGGGAGAAATTTTGGTGGCTACCCTCCAGGAGACACAGGAGAAACCCCTTCCCAAGAAATCAACAAGATACCAAGTCTCAGCAAAACAGGCCCAAATCTGCCTCCAAAACTTATCTTATTTAGGATACGAGCTCACCCAGGGAAAGCAGGCTCTTTCCAATGCTCAGAAACTGGCTATCTCGCAGATCCCAACCCCCACCACAAAAAAAACATATCCTAGAGGCCACAGGATACTGCTGCCTCTAAATTCTGGGGTTCACAGAACTTGCCAAGCCCCTCTACACCGCCACCAGTGGAAGTGGGAAATTGGTCTGGACTGAAACAGAGAAACAGGCCTTTCAAAACCTAAAAAAGGCTCTCACTGAAACATCGGCTTTGGCACTCCCGGACATGTGAAAACCTTTCCACCTGTTTGTCCATGAAAGCAAGGGCATAGCCAAGGGGGTCCTCACCCAGATTCTGGGACCATGGCGATGGCCAGTTGCCTATCTATCAAAAAGTTTGGACCCAGTGGCCTCAGGTTGGCCAAGCTGCCTATGAGCAATGGCAGCTACTGCAAGCCTGGTTCGGGAAGCCAATAAGTTAACCTTAGGCCAAGAATTAGCCCTTATGGAACCCCATGCAGTGGAAATCCTGCTCAGAAGTACCTTGGAAAAATGGATGTCAAATCCAAGGATCCTACAGTACCAGAGCCTGCTACTGGACCGCCCCAGGCTAACTTTCCATCCTGCACAGTGCCGAAATCCAGCAGCTTTTCTCCCGGACCCGGACCTCTCTGATCCCATCCATGACTGCCAAGAAATACTGGAGGTCACAGAAACCAGCAGGCCGGACTTGCAGGATGCCCCTCTAAAACAAGCGGATGCCACTTTGTTTGCCGATGGAAGCAGCTTCATCAACCAGGGGGTGCACAAGGCTGGCGCAGCTGTCGCAACTGAGACCGATATTATTTGGGCTCAAGCACTACTGGTTGGCACCTCCGCACAGAAGGCTGAACTGATAGCCCTCACTCCACTCGGGCCCTTTGCTGGGCAAAAGACAAGCGGGTAAACATTTACACTGACAGCAGGTATGCCTTTGCTACTGTGAATGTACATGGGGCCATATACCAGGAAAGGGGACTACTTAGTTCTGCAGGAAAAACTATCAAAAACAAAGAAGAAATTCTGGCCCTGCTCGAGGCTATGTGGCTTCCCTGTCAAGTCGCTGTGATCCATTGCAAAGGACACTAGGGAGACCAAACGACCATCACCCAGGGAAATCAAAAAGCAGACTCTGCAGCCCGAGGAGCGGCCATACTTCCTGTCACCCCACTGACTGTGCTGCCAGTCATATCCCACCCACAGCCAGATCTGCCCGATTGTCTGACATATACTCCAGAGGAAGAAAGACAAGCATTGGATCTTCGGGCCAACAAAAACCAAAATGGAGTTAGCAGGATTGTTTAAAATGTATTCATTACAGCCAAGCTAGGGTATTTCACTGGGAGGCCAAGGCGGGCAGATCACAAGGTCAGGAGATTGAGACCATCCTGGACAACATGGTGAAACCCCGACTTTACCCCCTGTACTGGTTTATCTCTGATGGAGTGGAAAAAGCCAAAACAAAGTTTGCTTACTTCTCTTAATCCTTAAAATCCTAACTATTACCCAACCGAACTTGGGTCTGCTTACCAAGTACACAGAAAAAAAAAAACAACAACTGACGCTGGGGTTTACAGCAAGAGGAAGTGAAGCATTTATTGCCTGGTGCCATGCAAAAAGTACTGGGCAGCAAACTAATGCTGAAGACTTGAACTCCCTAATGACTTATAAGTAAGAGTTTTTAAGAAAGCAGAAGTTGGCCAGGTGGTTCACACCTGTAATCCCAGCACTTTGGGAGGCTGAAGTGGGAGGATGGCTTGAGCCCAGGAGTTCAAGATCAGCCTGGGAAACATAGTAAGACTGTCTCTATTTTTTATAAAATGTGTGTGTGTGTGTGTGTGTGTGTGTGTGTGTATTTTTTTTTGAAATGGAGTCACACTCTGTTGCCCAGACTGGACTGCAGTGGTGTGATCTCGGCTCACTGCAGCCTCCACCTCCCAGGTTCAAGTGATTCTCCTCCTTATCCTCCTGAGTAGCTGCTATTACAGGCATGTGCCACCATGCCTGGCTAATTTTTGTATTTTTATTAGAGACAGGGTTTCGCCTGTTGGCCAGGCTGGTCTTGAACTCCTGACCTCAGGTAATCTGCCCACCTTGGCCTCCCAAAGCCACTGCGCCTGGCCAAAAATATTTTTCAAATGAAAAAAAAAGAAAACAGAAGTTACAGGTAAATAATAAATTAATATATATGGAGATTATACATTGGTTTGGCCTCAAAAAAGTGGGGTATCTCAAAGCAAGAGCTCACAGGTCATAGGTGGATTCAGACACTATTTGATTTGAAGCTGGTTAAGAAGCAAGGCTTTGTCTAAAATCTGAGGTTCATCATAAAAGAATGTTAAAATCTGGCCTGTGGGTGTGACTCTCTCCAGGCCACTCAGGTAGAAATTTAGAACAACAGTCAGAGTTCAGTTCTTTTCCCTTTTCTGAGGTCTACGTGACAGTGGTCAGCATTTTTCATCTAGTGGGGGTCCAGCTTTCTGATAAACAACTCAAAGCCTGGGTATGGTGGCTCAAGCCTGTAATCCCAGCACTTTGGGAGACTGAGGCAGGCAGATCATGAGGTCAAGAGATTGAGACCATCCTGGCCAACATGGTGAAACCCTGTCTCTACTAAAAATACAAAAATTAGCTGGGCATGGTTGGCCAGGCATGGTGGCTCACACCTGTAATCCCAGCACTTTGGGAGGCGAGGCAGGCAGATCACAAGGTCAGGAGATTGAGACCATCCTGGCCAACATGGTGAAATCCTGTCTTTACTAAAAATATAAAAATTAGCTGGGCATGGTGGCTCACACCTGTAATCCCAGCTACTTGGGAAGCTGAGGCAGGAGAATCATTTGAACCCAGGAGGCGCAGGTTGCAGTGAGCCGAGATTGCGCCACTGCACTTCAGCCTGGCCACAGAGCGAGACTGTCTCAATAAATAAATAAATAAATGCACACACACACACACACACACACACACACACACACACACACACACACGGTGTTATAAATGTTTTTAAAATAACTTTTATGTTTTTCTAATTATAAAAATATGTGAGTTTTCTGTAGATAGCTTGTAAAATACAGAAAAATACAAAGAAACAAATCATCTAGAGTCTAATAACCCAAAATGGAGAATCACTGGGAACAGTTTGGTGTGTATAGTATATTTTCCTTAAGCTGTACATACACATAAAAACAAAATTGGGATCATTCTCAATATGGTTTCATGTACTGCTATTTCATTTACTATTACCCTGCTAGCATTTCCTTCATCATCAAAATTCTTTGAAAATATGTTTAGAAATCATATAATATTTTATTTCATGAATGTACTATGAATTATTTAATCCTATTCAGAGGCTCAGGTTGATTCTACTGATAATTGTGCTGCAGTGAGCATACTGTGCATTCATTTCTACGTGCAGTTCTATGGACTTAGAATCCTCGGCTGGGCGTGGTGGCTCACACCTGTAATCTGAGGACTCTGGGAGGCCAAGGCTGGTGGATCACCTGAGGTCAGGAGTTTAAGATCAGCCTGACCAACATGGAGGAAACCTTGTCTCTACTAAGAATACAAAATTAGCCAGGTGTCGTTGCAGGCTCCTGTAATCCCATTTTCTCAGGAGGGTGAGGCAGGTGAATCTCTAGAACCCAGGAGGCAGAGGTTGTGGTGAGCCAAGATTGCGCCACTGTACTCCAGCCTGGGCAACAAGAGCGAGACTCCACCTCAAAAAAAAAAAAAAAAAAAAAAGAATCCTAGCAGTAGAATAACTGAGACAAAGGGTAAGATTACCTAAAGCAGTGGCTAACGAAGTTTTAGTTTTAGGATCTCTTTACGTTTTTACGTCTTAGTTTTTTTTTTTTTTTTTAGACTGAGTCTTGCTCTGTTGCCCAGGCCAGAATGCAGTGGCACGATCTTGGCTCACTGCAGTCTCCACCTGCCAGGGTCACGCCACTTCATGCCTCAGCCTCCTGGGATTATAGGCGCCCGCCACCATGCCAGGCTAATTTTCATATTTTTAGTAGAGACAGGGTTTCTCCATTGTTGGCCAGGCTGGTCTCAGGTGATCTGACTGCCTTGGCCTCTCAAAGTATTGCCTGGCACCTTTACATTCTTAACTATTATTCAAGACCTAAAGAGATTTCGTTTATTTTGGTTACTATCAATATTCACTATATTAGAATATTGTGAACTATCAATATTTGCTATATTAGAACTGTCAATATTTACTATATTAGAAATTTAGAATAAGAAATTTTTAAAAATATTTATTACTTCATGTTAAAATAGCAATACAGAACCCATTATATTTGAATACATAGGTGAATTAATGAGAGGTTGAAGTCAAGTATGTAAGTTTCCTGTGGCGCCCAAAGAAATCACCCAAGTTTTTGGTGATTCCATTCACAGAGACTGAACACAGAGGAGCAGAGGAGCAGGCAAGGGTGAGGTTTTTTGTTTTTTTTTTTTTTTGAGACAGAGTCCCACTCTTTCGCCAGGCGCCAGGCTGCAGTGCAGTGATGCAATCTCGGCTCACTGCAACCTCTGCCTCCTGGCTTCAAGCAATTCTCCTGACTCAGTCTCCCGAGTAGCTGGGACCACAGGCGCCCGCCGCAGTGAGTTTTTAAGAGAGCCTGGCAGTCTCCCTACAGGACATGTGGGTGTTTTCAAGACTCCAGGCCACTTGGTGGACCCTCAAAAGCTTATGTCACATTCTTCCTTAGCACACTTCTAAAATACCTGTTTTATAGGGTTTAAACTATCTGCTTTATAGGGGCCAGGTGTGGTGGTTCACATCTGTAATATCAGCACTTTGGGAGGCCAAGGGGGGCAGATCATTTGAGGCCAGTAGTTCAGGACCAGCCTGGCCAACACAGTGAGACCCAGTCTCTACTAAAAACACAATAATTAGCCAGGCATGGTGGCGCGCACCTGTAATTCAAGCTACTTGGGAGACTGAAGCATGAGAATCGCTAGAATCCAGGAAGCAGAGGCCTGGGTGACAGAGCAAGACTCTGTCTTAAAGAAAAACACAAAAAACCCCAACAAATTGCTTTATAGGTTCCTTTTACAAATGATTAGGCCACTTATCCTCAAGACCAAACAATGAGATAGGGTAGTCAGATAGGAACTGGCAGCTTGTTCACGAGGAAACTGAGGCCCTGAGAGGTTATGTGACTTGTCATAGTCTTCCCCCCTCCGTTTCTCCCATCCTAGCACAGACTCATGTCTGGTACTCAGCCATACTCATTGCTAGCTCGTTGTGCCCATTGACTCAAGAGAGTGAAAATTGTTGGTTAAGCAGCCTATCTTCTAAATGTGCTTCTTCTAAAAGTATTTAAAAGGTACAAAAATACATATAAATTACTCCCCAAGCTGCTAGGCAGGCCCCTGGTTGTCTCCTGGGATAGCCAGAACCTCCTATCTTTAATTTTTAATATGCAAACAATGAACAATGGCCAGACCATTGGGAATAGAACTGAGTCTCACAACCTCCGCAGCAACCAGCTGGGGAAGCCAAACCACTTGGCTTCCAACTCAGCACCAAGCAGAGAAAGCCAAAGATGCTCCCCAGGCTAATCACCCAAGATGCCTTGCTTTTTTTTTTTTTTTTTTTTAGAAGGAGTTTCACACTGTTACCAGGCTGGAGTGCAGTGGTACAATCTCGGCTCACTGCAACCCCTGCCTCAAAGGTTCAAGCGATTCTCCTGCCTCAGCCTCCCTAGTAGCTGGGATGACAGGCATGCACCATCATGCCTGGCTAATTTTTTTTTTTGACATGAAGTCTTGCTCTGTACCCAGGTTAGAGTGCAGTGGCACGATCTTGGCTCACTGCAACCTCTGCCTCCTGAGTTCAAGCTATTGTCCTGCCTCAGCCTCCTGAGCAGCTGGGACTACAGGCGCATGCTACCACGCCCAGCTAATTTTTATATTTTTAGTAGAGACAGGGTTTCATCATGTTGGCCAGGATGTTCTCAATCTCTTGACCTCATGATCCGCCCACCTGAGCTTCCCAAAGTGCTGGGATTACAGGCATAAGCCACTGAGACTGGCTTTTTTTTTTTTTTTTTTTGTAGAGACGGAGTTTCACTATGTTGGCCAGGCTTGTCTTGAACTCCTGACCTAGTGATCCTCCCGCCTTGCCCTCCTAAAATGCTGGGAATACAGGCATGAGCCACCGTGCCCAGCCTGCCCTGCTTCTAAATAGTCCATCTCCCACTTCCCTGTGCCAATAAGCTCTAATCCAGGCACACCTGAAGCCTTCCCTTTCTGTCACTGTAAATTCTCTCATTCCTCTGCCCGCTTTGACTTTCTGCCAAAATGATGGAGGCTGACTCCCATACCATAGCAAGCTCTGAGTGAATGGCCCCTGTACTCATTTATTTCCACACCACTGAATGAATAATGAAAGATGTTATAAAGCCAAATTATGAAAAGGGCATCAGTTATTAAACATTTGTAAAATTTTACAATAGTCTTAGTACGCCTTGTAAACACCTCGTGAGGTGCAGCCATCCCCATTTCAGAGCTAAGAAAATTGAGAAGGAACCATGAGATTAAGTGACTTGCCCAGAGCTACGATGAGAACATAAGCCCCCCCCAGGGTTTGAGGTCTGTTGTTTATTCACTGAGCTTGGGCTGCACTTTGGAATCATTACCATTTTAAACCATTTTACCCTGGGTTGGGTGAATATTAAGAAGTAGATCACATTTCAGCCTGGCAGGCGCGAAAGTATTGTTTTTAGTTTGTTTTTCTAAACTTTAGTAGACGACATATGGGCTCCATTAACTTTACTGTGTAGCACAATTTGGAAGATAGTTTCTTTTCCAGCAAATTTTTCACCGTAATTTAACATTTTAAAATTCAGCACACACCGTCCTCCCTAGATACTTGTTTTTCTCCGAGTTGGGCCTTTTTCCTCTCCACTGCAGCTTGGAAAGTCGTAAATCCAGCCAGGGGGGATGTTATTGTGCCTGGAGACAGTTTTGGAAGTTATGTTTGAGTGGAAGGGAGGGAGGGCGGGGGTAACAGCGCTGGACAAAGTCCCTCTAATGCACAGCCTTCCTTTTTTTTTTGTTTTTAAAGATAAGAACTTTTTTAGCTTTCTCCCCAAAAGCTTGCTGATGATGTTGACTGATGAGGATGTGAAAAAAGCTGAGATTTGCAAACATAACTGGAGCGTAAGATCGCCTGTCTGGAAGGCAGGGGCTGCTGGGAAAGGATCTCTCTGGAGCTTCTTGCTGGCTGCAAAAATGCAGCTGTCCCGATTCCTCTCTACTCTGGGGTATTCAAAAAAGAGGCTGTGTGGCAGTAGCTTTTGGCCTGTGTGCCACTGTACCCGGTCAGCCTGGCATGAAACACCCTAGTGGTTTGTTAGGGAACACTGACTGAGGCAAAATAAATTTAGCACCCGGTATACTCTCATTAAATATTAAACAATGAGGCCAAGCACAGTGGCTTATGCCTGTAAGTCCAGCACTTTGGGAGGCTGAGGCGGGAGGATCTCTTGAGGCCAGGAGTTTGAGACCAGCCTGGGCAACATAGTGAAGCCCTGTCTCTACAAAAAATTTAAAAAATTAACTAGGCATGGTGGCACACACCTATAGTCCCAGCTACTTGGGAGGCTGAGGCAGGAGGATCACTTGAGCCCAGGAGGTCAAGGCAGCAGTGAGCTCTGATCATACCACTGCACTCTGGCCTGGGCAACAGAGAAATACCCTGTCTCTAAGAAAGAAAGAAAAAAGAACCAGGAACCAGATCCAAGATGGCCAAATAGGAACAGCTCTGTGGTACAGTTCCCAGCGAGAATGCAGAGGCCGCCGCAGGTGATCCCCAGGAAAGCAGGGTCTGGAGTGGACCTCCAGCAGTCCTACAGCAGAGGGGCCTGACTGTTAGAAGGAAAACTAAAAAACAGAAAGAAATAACTTCATCATCAACAAAAAGGACGTCCACTCAGAGACCCCATCCGAAAGTCACCAACTACAAAGACCACAGGTAGATAAATCCACAAAGATGGGAAGAAACCAGCGCAAAAAGGATGAAAACACCCAAAACCAGAACGCTTCTCCTTCTCCAAGGAATCACGGCTCCTCACCAGCAAGGGATCAAGGCTGGATGGAGAATGACTCTGATGAATTGACAGAAACAGGCTTCAGAAAGTGGGTAATAACAAACTTATCTGAGCTAAAAGAACATGTTCTAAGCCAGGCACAGTGGCTCAAGCCTGTAATCCCAGCACTTTGGGAGGCCAAGGCAGGCGGATCACAAGGTCAAGCCATCGAGACTATTCTGGCCAACATGGTGAAACCCTGTCTCTACTAAAAATACAAAAATTAGCTGGGCATGGTGGTGTGCACCTATAGTCCCAGCTACTCAGGAGGCTGAGGCAGGAGAATTGCTTGAACCCAGGAGGTGAAGGTTGCAGTGAGCTGAGATTGTGCCACTGCACTCCAGCCTGGCGCCTGGCGACAGAGTGAGACTCTACTCAAAAAAAAATAAATAGGGCTGTGAGGGGCCGCATCTCGCAGCAGCTGCCCTGGCCGGGCATGGTGTTGGTCACCGGGCCTGCCTCGCCTGTCTCGGGGAGCCCAGGGTAAAGGCAGCAGTAATGCTAACACTAGCAAGCAAACTGAAGTGCGACGATGGTCTCAAAGGGTGCCGGACGGCAGCCACAGCGTCAGACTCCACTAGGAGGGTTTCTGTGAGAGACAAATTGCTTGTTAAAGAGGTTGCAGAACTTGAAGCTAATTTACCTTGTACATGTAAAGTGCATTTTCCTGATCCAAACAAGCTTCATTGTTTTCAGCTAACAGTAACCCCAGATGAGGGTTACTACCAGGGTGGAAAATTTCAGTTTGAAACTGAAGTTCCCGATGCGTACAACGTGGTGCCTCCCAAAGTGAAATGCCTGACCAAGATCTGGCACCCCAACATCACAGAGACAGGGGAAATATGTCTGAGTTTACTGAGAGAACATTCAATTGACCTCACTGGCTGGGCTCCCACAAGAACATTAAAGGATGTTGTTTGGGGATTAAACTCTTTGTTTGCTGATCTTTTGAATTTTGATGATCCACTGAATATTGAAGCTGCAGAACATCATTTGCGGGACAAGGAAGACTTCCGGAATAAAGTGGATGACTACATCAAACGTTATGCCAGATGATAAAAGGGGACGACTGCAGGCCCATGGACTGTGTTACAGTTTGTCTCTCATGTGAAACAGCAGGAGGCAGCCCCCTCTCCCGTCCTCATGCTCCCTCTCAGTCCCCTGGATTGCCCCAGTCCTGTGACCATGTTGCCCTGAAGAAGACCATCTTCATGACTGCGCATTGTAGATGGAGAATTGAACATAAATACAGCAAGAAAATGTGTTTGGGCTTCTGAAGAGTTGTCTGCTTACCTTAACATGTTTACTTTTTTGAACTTGTACTGTATAGGCTATTGGTGAAATTCTTAAGAAGTTGTAATAATGAACTCAAAATTGAGGCCAGAGCTTGCTTTCCCTTTTCCCCAACAAAATTGGTTTTCTGCACAAGTGATGCTAATGATGTGTTCCATGTAACTTGCAGATTGGCAATAAGATACCCACTACAAACTGTGATTGGATGCAAAATCTCTTAGCTTCTTTCATGAATGTTGGCCCTGCCTAGATGTTGTGAAGCTTCCCAGAATGCATAGTCATTCACTGTAGATCTCTTATTGAAATGCACATTTTATTTAATGTAAGTATATTTTGGAACAGATTTGTAATTTGTACAAAAAATAAATAAATAAATATAAATAAAAATAAATAAATTCTTAAAAAAAAAAAGAACATGTTCTAACCCAATGCAAAGAAACTCAGAACCTTGAGAAAAGGTATGACAAAATGCTAATGAGAATAAACAGCTTAGAGAAGAATATAAATGAACTGATGGAGCTGAAAAACATGAGAACTTCGCAAAGCATACACAAGTTTCAATAGTTGAATCGACCAAGCAGAAGAAAGGATATCAGAGATAGAAGATCAACTCAATGAAATAAAACAAGAAGGCAAGATTAGAGAAAAAAGAGTAAAAAGAAATGAACAAAGCCTCCAAGAAATATGGGATTATGTGAAAAGACCTAATCTACGTTTGATAGGTGTACCTGAATGTGATGAAGAGAATGAATCCAAGCTAGAAAACACTCTTCACGATATTATCCAGGAGAACTTCCCCAACCTGGCAAGGCAGGCCAACATTCAAGTCCAGGAAATACAGAGAACACCACAAAGAGCAACCCCAAGACACATAATTGTCAGATTCACCAGGGTTGAAATGAAGAAAAAATGCTAAGGGCAGCTAGAGAGAAAGGTTGGGTTACCCACAAAGGGAAGCCCATCAGACTCACAGCAGATATTTTGGCAGAAACCCTATAAGCCAGAAGAGAGTGGGGGCCAATATTCAACATCCTTAAAGAAAAGAACTTTCAACCTAGAATTTCATATCCAGCCAAGCTATGCTTCATTAGAGAAATAAAATCCTTTATGAACAAGCAATTGCTCAGAGATTTCATCACCACCAGGCCTGCTTTGCAAGAGCTCCTGAAAGAAGCACTAAACATAGAAAAGAACAAACAGTACCAGCCACTCCAAAAATGTACCAAATGGTAAAGAGCATTGACACAATGAAGAAACTGCATCAACTAATGGACAAAACAACCAGCTAGCATCAAAATGGCAGGACCAAATTTACACATAACAATATTAACCTTAAATGTAAATGGGCTAAATGACCCAATCAAAAGACACAGACTGGCAAATTGGATAAAAAGTCAAAACCCATCAGTGTGCTGTATCCAAGAAACCCATCTCACGTGCAAGGATACACATAGGCTCAAAATAAAGGGATGGAGGAAGATTTACCAAGCAAATGGAGAGCAAAAAAAAAGCAGGCGTTGCCATCCTGGTCTCTGATAAAATCGATTTTAAACCAACAAAGATCAAAAGAGACAAAGAAGGGCATTACATAATGGTAAAAGGATCAATGCAACAAGAAGAGTTAATAATCCTAAATATATACACACCTAATACAGGGGCACCCAGATACATAAAGCAAGTTCTTAGTGACCTATAAAGAGACTTAGACTCCCACACAATAATAGTGGGAGACTTTAACACTCTACTGTCAATATTAGACAGATCAACCAGACAGAAAATTAACAAGGATATCCAGGACTTGAACTCAGATCTGGACCAAGCAAACCTAATAGATATTTACAGAACTCTCCACCCCAAATCCAAAGAGTAAACATTCTTCTTAGCACCACATCACACCTGCTCTAAAATTGACCACATAATTGGAAGTAAATCACTCCTCAGCAAATGCAAAAGAATGGAAATCATAACAAACAGTCTCTCAGACCACAGCGCAATCAAATTAGAGCTCAGAATTAAGAAACTAACTCAGAACCACACAACTTGATGGAAACTGAAAAACTGGCTCTTGAATGTTGACTAGATAAACAATGAAATGAAGGCAGAAATAAAGATGTTCTTCAAAACCAATGAGAATGAAGACACAATGTACCAGAGCCTCTGGGACACATTTAAAGCAGTGCCTAGAGGAAAATTTATAGCAATAAATGCCCACATGAGAAGTAAGGAAATATCTAAAATCGACGCCCTATAACCAAAATTGAAAGAGCTAGAGGAGCAAGATTAAAAAAAAAAAACAAAAAAAAAAAAAACCTCAAAAGCTAGCAGAAGACAAGAAATAACTAAGATCAGAGCAGAACTGAAGGAGATAGAGACACAAAAAAACCTTTCAAAAAATTAATAAATCTAGGACCTGGTTTTTTGAAAAGATCAACAAAATAGACCACTAGCCAAATTAATAAAAAAGAAAAGAGAGAATAATCAAATTGATGCAATAAAAAATGATAAAGGGGATATCACCACAGATTCCACAGAAATACAAATCACCATCAGAGATTACTACAAACAACTTTATGCACATAAACCAGTAAACCTGGAAGAAATGGATACATTCCTGGACATTTGCACCCTCCCAAGCCTAAACCAGGAAGAAGTCTAAACTCTGAATAGACCAATAACAAGGGCTGAAGTTGAGGCAGCAATTAATAGCCTACAAAACAAAAAAAACCCAAGTCCAGATGGGCTCACAGCTGAATTCTACCAGACATACAAAGAGGAGATGGTATCACTCCTTCTAAAACTATTCCAAACAATCCAAAAGAGGGAATCCTTCCCAAATCATTTTATGAAACCAACATCGTCTTGATACCAAAACCCAGCAGAGACTCAACCAGAAAAGAAAACTTCAGGCCAATATCCATGATGAACATAGATGCAAAAATTTTCAGTAAGATACTGGCAAACTGATTGCAACAGCACATCGAAAAGCTTATCCATCAAGTAGGCTTCATCCCGGGGATGCAAGTCTGGTTCAACATACGCAAGTCTAACGTAGTTCACCACATAAACAGAACCAAAGACAAAAACCACATGATTATCTCAATAGATGCAGAGAAGGCTTTTGACAAAATTCAACAGTGTTTTATTCTAAAAACTCTCAATAAACTAGGTATTGATAGAATGTATCTCAAAATAATAAAAGCTATTTACATCAAACCCACAGCCAATATCATACTGAATGGGCAAAAACTGGAAGCATTCCCTTTGAAATCTGGCACTAGACAAGGATGCCCTCTCTCACCATTCCTATTCGATACAGTATTGGAAGTTCTAGCCAGAGCAACAGGGAAGAAAAAAAAGTAAAGGGTATTTAATTAGGAAAGGAGGAAGTCAAATTGTCTCTGTTTGCAGACAACATGATTGTATATTTAGAAGACTGCATCGTCTCAGCCCAAAATCTCCTTAAACTGATAAGCAACTTCAACAAAGTCTCAGGATACAAAATCAATGTGCAGAAATCACAAGCATTCCTATACACCAATAGCAGACTTAAAGAGAGCCAAATCAAGAGCGAACTGCCATTCACAATTGCTACAAAGAGAATAAAATACCTAGGAATACAACTAACAGAGGAGGTAAAGGACCTCTTCAAGGAGAACTACAAACCACTGCTCAAGGAAATCAGAGAGGACACAAACAGATGGGAAAACATTCCATGCGCATGGTTAGGAGGAATCAATATTGTGAAAATGGCCATACTGCCTAAAGTAATTTATAGATTCAACGTTATCCCCATAAAGCTACCAATGACCCTCTTCACAGAACTGGAAAAAAACACCTTAAACCTCATATGGAATCAAAAGAGAGCCCACATAGCCAAGGCAACTCTCAGCAAAAAGAACAAAGCTGGAGGCATCAAACTACCTGACTTCAAACTATACTATAAGGCTACAGTAATCAAAACAGCATGGTACTGGTACCAAAACAGAGATATAGAGCAATGGAACAGAACAGAGGCCTTGGAGTCAATGCCACACGTCTACAACCATCTGATCTTGGACAAACCTAAGAAAAACAAGCAATGGGGAAAGGATTCCCTGTTTAATAAATGGTGTTGGGAAAACTGGCTAGCCATGTGCAGAAAGCAGAAACTGGACCCCTTCCTGACACCTTACACTAAAATTAACTCCAGATAGATTAAAGACTTAAACATAAGACCTACACCATAAAAACCCTAGAAGAAAACCTAGGCAAAACCATTCAGGACATAGGCATAGGCAAGGACTTCATGACTAAAACACCAAAAGCATTGGCAACAAAAGCCAAAATAGACAAATGGGATCTAATTAAACTCCAGAGCTTCTTCTGCATAGCAAAAGAAACAATCATTAGAGTGAACCAGCAACCAACAGAATGGGAAAAAATTTTTGCAATCTACCCATCTGACAAAAGGCTAATATCCATAATCTACAAAGAACTAAAACAGATTTACAAGAAAAAAACAAACAAACCCATTCAAAAGTGGGTGAAGGATATGAACAGACATTTTTCAAAAGAAGACATATATGAGGCCAACAAACATATGAAAAAATGCCCATCAACACTGGTCATTAGAGAAATGTAAATCAAAACCACATTGAGATACCATCTCATGCCAGTTGGAATGGCATCATTAAAAAATCTGGAGACAACAGATGCTGGAGAGGATGTGGAGAAACAGGAACACTTTTACACTGTTAGTGGGGGTGTAAATTAGTTCAACCTTTGTGGAAGACAGTGTGACGATTCCTTCAGAACCTTAAGAGGGATGAAGAGTAGGCTTGTCTTCCTTACAACAGGGACAGGCTGGTGGCTGGGGCTAGGACAGCAAGGCCCGGTGCCCACCCAGGCCCCCAGCTGGGACCCTGTAGTTGTGACCCTGGCATGATACAAGGACCTGGGCCCACCAGGACAGCTGCTAGGAGAGAAAGCACAGTCAGGAAGGAACCTATGGTGGCAAGATGGGTTGGAGCCCAGAAAAATAGATGTCTCTGGTAGGTAAAATGTATATTCTGCTGTCCAGGCAGAAGGGCCAGGTCCTGCTGCTCCACAGCTGGCTCTGGAGGAAGCTGCAGTACCCCGCTGTGCCCCAACTCCAGATGCTGCCTCCTGAGCACAACGGGGCTGATCTGCCCTGTGCCAGGCCTCAGGGCACTGTGCAGGGAATCTCTCTTGGTTCCTCCCATTCCCCGGGCCTGGGTTCTCTGGCTGGAACTATTCAGTAATACTAGGAAAAGGGGAAGTGGAACAGGGAGGGACCCTGGTGAGGGCCACGTGGCAAGAGTGGGCTGCAGTCAGGGCCAGCAGTCCTCCCTGGTGCTTGGCTTTGTAGGAGCGAGAGCGTTTCTGCGGGTCAGGCTTCTGCTGCTTGTGGAGCTGGCTGATGCTGACCCCTTGGCACTGCTGCACCTAGATGTTCTGCTCCACTAGGTTGGCAAGCATGCCTTCCTGGGCCAGCATGGAGATGAAGGTACAGATGGACTCATCGTAGTCGTGGGTCCTTCTCTGATCATCAGTCTTGAGCTTCTTCCTCTTCTCCACCTCTTCTTTGAGGCGCGCCTCGTAGTTTGCAATCTCAGCCTCCACACACTTCAGCAGTGCCAGCAGCTCTGTGAGTGAGTACTTCTCCCCACCCAGGGCTCTCCAGGCCTCACCAGCCCTGTCTTCTCTCTGCCATCCGTGGCTTCCACAATTTCCTTCTCCACTGGGCTGCTAGACTGCTGGCTGCCGTGGATCGGTCTGATGGAGGATGAGGAACCCTTCCCACCCTCTGCCAGTGACAGGAAACTCAGCACCCACCCCAGCCAGGTGCAGGAGGCCTGTGGTGATGACAGGACCCAGATTGCAGACAGCACGGCTGTAGCCTATGCAGTCAACATGCAGCAGGCTGTCATCCTCTCCAAAAAGCACCTTGGAGATGTGGGAGGTGACAGGGCTGGAGGCCCGTGTCAGGTTGACCGAGTGGATGGGCGAGTGCAGTGGTGAGTTGGAAGCACTGCCAATCTCGGAGGCTGTGTCCAAACTCTTATTGCTGGGGGTGGGTGAGGGCTGCAAGCGTGTGGGCACTGCCACTGCCGGACTCCCAGCCCCGCTGCTAGTCTTGATGGACAGAGGAATTGAGAGGTCCTGCTGGGGCTCTTTGAGCTTCTCAGCCAAGATGCTAATGGTGTTGAGCTGCAACACTGACAGCTGCCCTTCAGCAGAACGGCTCAGTGCCCCTGGCTTCCCTGTTCCCTTCCACTTATACCTAATGGCAGAGTTGGGGTTCTGCACGTCATCCTTCCAATCATCCTCAGTCATCCTCGTCATGTGAGTACTGCTGGGGTGGGCGGACTGGAAATCCACTGTGGCCCCCACCTGCTGCCAGGTCTTCCTCCTGCATGGGGGACTTGGCATACTTACGATTGTCTAGAAAAGCTAGCAGCAGCTGGACAATGGGAGTGGGGTTGGGGGAAACCCAATCCCACTGAGGCTGCTGCCTGGAGACTTCACCACCATCTTGTGTTTGCTGGGAGAACTGTGGGTTGGGGACTGTGCACATGAAGCAGCCGCCTCCTCTGCACCATCTGTGAGGGTGCCCTCAGAGGCTGCAGGGGCCCTGTTTGCCTCGAGCACCAGCAGGGACTTGCTGCTGGCTGGCTTGGACTCCTCAGGCAGCTGTGACTCTTGAGACCTGTGGGTCTGAATTGGCTCTGGCTGTGTCAGTCTTATCAGCTGCTGCAGAGTCTCTAGTACTGTCTGTGGTTCACCTTCAGCACCCGCAGCCTGGCCTCATATTTGATCCTGTGGTCGGCACCACTGCCATCAGGTTGAAGTGGATGGTGTCGTGGTAGGGCTCCCCTGCCGTGGCAAGGCTGATATGCGCCATGATGACCTTCCAGGTCTTGTCTGTTCACTCCTCATCCTCCCCCCAAGGCCCGTGGTCAATGGGGTGGAACTTTAGCCCATCCAGCTAAAAGAGCCGGCCTGTGCTAGGCACATGGCTGACAAAGTGGAATGGCTCCATGGTCTTCATTGCACTAAGGCCATTCTGCTTCTCAGGGAGGTGGCACGGACTGGGGCCTGGTATGGCTATTATGTGCCTTGGCTAACCCTGGGGCATTATCAAGTGCATATCCTTTGCTCTCAGGGCTGAAGCGTTTGGTGAAGCCTTTCATGCGCCTCAGGGAGGGTCCCATGTCCAGGTTGCTGCAGTTCAGGAGCACGCTCAGCAAGGCGTGAGTGGTACCAGAGTTTGGTATCAGCTGGTGGGCAAAGAACATTATTCACGATATCATCATCAATGATGGACGTATCATCCACTAATGTAAAGACCTTTCACGGGGACCGGCGCTCTTTGATCCATTTGAACAGAAGGATAAATCCATACATAGGGCCCCGGCATTTGCTCTGAAGGTCGTAGATCTCCTCTATTTGTACCCCTTTGACGCCAGAATCTTCCACCGGTATGGTGAAGTGGCCCAGGTCACTCTCCAGCTCCAGCTAGCCCTTATTCATCTTCCCGCGGGGCAGCCCCCTCAGCGCCATCTACAGGTCCTCCTGCCTGCTGCCCCCACCAAGAGCCCCCACCACCCCTGGGGACCCTCAGCCCACACACAGCTCTTTTTTCTTTTTTTTTTTTTTTTGAGGTGGAATCCCGCTCTGTCACCCAGGCTGGAGTGCAGTGGTGCCATCTCAGCTCACTGTAGCCTCTGCCTCCCAGGTTCAAGCGATTCTCCTGCCTCAGCTTCCTAAGTAACTGGGATCACAGGCGTGTGCCACCATGCCCAGCTAATTTTTGTATTTTTAGTAGAGATAGAGTTTTACCATGTTGGCCAGGCTGGTCTCAAACTCCTGACCTGAAGTTATCTGCCCACTTCAGCCTCCCAAAGTGCTGAGATTACAGGTGTGAGCCACTGTGCCCGGCCTAATTTTTGTATTTTTGTAGATATGGGATTTTGCCGTGTTGGCCAGGCTGGTTGAACTCCTGACCTCAAGCGATCTGCCCATTTCACCCTCCTGAAGTGCTGGGATTACAGGCATGCGCCACCATGCTTGGCCCTAGATAGCTTTTATTTATATTTATTTATTTATTTTGAGACAGAGTTTTGCTCTTGTCACCTAGGCTGGCGCACAATGGTGCAGTCTTAGCTCACTGCAACCTCCACCTCCCGGGTCCAAGCATTTCTCCTGCCTCAGCCTCCTGACTAGCTGGGATTATGGAAGGGCACCACCATGCCCAGCTAATTTTGTATTTTTAGCAGATGAGATGGGGTTTCACCATGTTGGCCAGGCTGATCTTGAACTCCAGGCTTCAGGTGATCTGCCTGCCTTGGCCTCCCAAAGTGTTGGGATTGCAGGCGTGAGCCAACACGCCCAGCCCCGAGAGAGCTTATTAATTATTTATTTATTTAGATGGAGTCTTTCTCTCCTGGCCCCTAGATAGTTTGTTTATTTATTTATTTAGATGGAGTCTTGCTCTGTTGCCCAGATTGGAGTGCAGTGGCACAATCTTGGCTCACTGTAACCTCTGCCTCCTTGGGTTCAAGTAATTCTTCTGCCTCTGCCTACCGAGTAGCTGGGATTACAGGCACTCACCACCATGCCCAGCTAATTTTTGTATTTTTGGTAGAGACAGGGTTTCACCGTGTTGGCCAGGCTGGCCTTGAACTCCTGACTTCAAGTGATCTACTTGCCTCAGCCTCCAAAATGCTGGGATTACAGGTGTGAGCCATCATGCCTGGCCTAGATAGTTTTTAAATGGTGTTGAGCTGAATGATACCTTGAGCCAAAAGCGTGGAAGTGAAGAGGTCAGTGGTCTCATTCTGAGGTGGGCTTCACCCACTTTCCCAGCTGCTGATCACCTGTGCCAAAGTTAAGAATGACTCCTCAGGGACACGCTGGAGCAGAGAACCCATCCTGTGCCATGTCATGTCATCTGGGTTAAGAGTTCCGCCAGCCACTCAATCTCTGTATTGAGCAACTTCAAAGTCATACCCTGTTTCTCCTGCTGCCTCACCCCTCCACATCCAACGTCTACCAAATGCTATCTAGTCTCTTTCAAAGGTGCCTCTCAAAGTCAGCCGTTCCCACTCTTGCCTCCTGTTGGGTCTCCCTAACTTGCTTCTCCTTGCTCTGCTCCCACATCACATAGTTCCTCCTTACGACTTCAAGTGACATTAAAAGCACAACACATAGCACATGTAATTCCACGCATGACACTCTGTGCCCCCAGTACCTCTAGGGATGATTACCAGTTGCATGTGGCAGGCGTACCAAGGCTCCCCATGCACTAGCCCCAACCTAACCACACTGCATTCTACCTCTGTCCTGTGAAACCTGGGCTGCAGCTACACCACCCTTTGCAACATCTCTCAGTATTGCCAGACACTTTGACAAGCCATCCTATTCCCTCTGCTTGTAAATGCCTTTCCCCTTGTTCACTTGGCAAATTTCCGCTCATCCTTCAAGACCACACTCACACATCACCTCTACCAGAGTCTCTCCACACTCTCCCAGGAGAGGTACCAATTCCTCCTGGGTTTCTGACGTAGCTCATGATTTATACCATTAGTGAAACACTTCCATGGAATCTTCTAATGTATCAGGTTATATATTACCCCGCTAGACTGGGACACATTAGAGAGCAACACTTCTCTGATTCCCCCATGCTTAACGGTGTGTCTGGCACATAGCGGGCATTCAATAAGTGATCATGAGTGAATTTTCTAACCTGTTCATTGAAGGTCATTTCTTTTGGCAATGGTCAGTAATGTGATTTGGCTGCATACAGAACAGCTTCTATATCATGAAGTGAAAGTGACCCCACTGATGTGCTTCTGCATATTTTAGCAGAATGAGATAAAATCCAGGTGCACAGTAATGAAGTATATACTCTTACTTTAACTAAGACCATGTGCAGAGGGATGGGTAGATAAGTATTTTGATTTTCTTTATTTCTCACCCTTCGGTTCAGATAGTATAGTTTCCTTTGCCCATAGAGAGGATGAGCTGACAGAATGTGCTTTTGTTTGTATTCTTACATTTTTTTGTTCTCTTTCTTTCTTTCCTTTTATTTTATTTTAGCTAGGGTATCACTCTGCTGCTTAGGCTGAAGTGTAGTGGCATGACCACAGCTTACTGAAGCCTCTACCTCCCTGGAACCAGGTGATTCTCCCACCTCAGGCCCCCAAGTAGCTGGGACTATAGGCATGAGACACCACACCTGGCTAATTTTCATATTTTTTGTAGAGACAGGGTCTCCCTGTGTTGCCCAGGCTGGTCTTAAACTCCTGGGCTCAAGCAATATGCCCACCTTGGCTTCCCAAAGTGCTGAGATTACAGGCATAAGTCACTGTGCCTGGCTGGTTAATTTTTAATTAAAGTAATGTTTAGAGCACCTTTTTTTTTTTTTGAGATGGAGTTTCACTTAGTTGCCCAGGCTGGAGTGCAGTGGTACAATCTGAGCTCACCACAACCTCCACTTCCTGGGTTCAAGTATTCTTCTGCCTCAGCCTCTCGAGTAGCTGGGATTATAGGCTCATGCCACCATACCCGGCAGATTTTTATATTTTGAGTTGAGGCGGGGTTGCTGGCAGGTGTGGCAGCTGCCTCTGGGCTGAGCACAGCATGACCCCTCTAGTCCCTATAAATACCGGATCAATGAATGAATAAAACTCTCCTAAGAATCTCCTGATGAAAAAAAAAAATTAGCTGGGCATGTTGGCACACGCCTGTAGTCCCAACTACAGGGGGTCTGAGCAAGGAGGATCACTTGAGCTCGGGAGGTGGGGGCTGCAGTAAGCTGTGTTTGCACCACTGCACTCCAGCCTGGGCGACAAAGCAAGACTCTGTCTCAAACAACAACAACAAAAAGCTTTCTAGAACATTTCCAATCTACTGCCAACTTCTTTTTGGTTACACCATGTATCATTCCAGTTATAAGAATGTAAAAAGTGGCAACTCTGGAGCTAGGCTATCTGGGCAAATGACCTCCAGCAAGGCCTTTAAACTTCTCTGTGCCTCAGTTTCCTCATCTGCAAAATAAGGATTAAAATTCTTCAAAAGGTTGTCGTAGGATTGAAATGAGTTAGTTTACGTAAAAGTGAACCTGGCATATAGCGTAAGTACTTTCTAAGTGTTTGCAGTCAATAAGTAATAAATCATAGAATACTCTACTAAAAGTGGTACAAATATTAGAGATTTATTATTACAAGTTGGTAGTTCCAGGGTTAGTCCTGTCAATTAACCAAGGCTTCCCAGACCAGACTCTTCCCGTACCCACTGCCACACTCAGTGTGGCAGTGCCTTCTCCCCCCATCATGGCAGGGAGGCCGCCATAGCTTAAGGACCAAGTTCTCACATCATCAGCATCCCAAGCATGAAATAAGGGGACGTGGGCAAAAGTGTTTTTCTCCTTGTGCAGCCTTCTCTTTACAAGCAGGAAAATATCTCCTAGAAGCCCCTAGTAGGTTTCCTTTCAGCTAAAACTGGGTCACAGGCTCATCCCTGAACCTGGAACCTCCTACCTGTAACAAATGAGGCAGAGGTGGGACTGGGGCTGGCTGCTGGGTAGGTGACCAGTAGTGCCCAACACAGTGTGGGAGCCAAAGAGTTCCGAAGGTCCCTCACTCAGGCCAGGGGTAATTGAGAAACAAGCTCATAGCAGTACTCATCCAGGAGTCCTCAGGTTTTTTAAGAGCAGCTTTTTTTTTTTCTTGAGATGGGCTCTTGCTCTGTTGGCCAGGCTTGAGTGCAGTGGCATGATCATGGTTCACTGCAGCCTTGACCTCCTGGGTTCAAGTGATCCTCCCACCTCAGTCTCCCAAAGGGCTGGGATTACAGACGTGAGGCATTGTGCCTAAGAGTAGCTATTTTTTTTTTTTTTGGAGGTTTACTCTGTCACCCAGGCTGGGGGGCAATGGGAAGGTCCCAGCCTAACGCCAACGTCTGCCTCCAGGGTTCAAGTGATTCCCCTGCCTCAGCCTCCGGAGTAGCTGGGGTTACAGGCATGCGCCACCACGCCCGGATAATTTTGTACTTTTAGTGGAGACAGGGTTTCTCCATGTTGGTCAGGCTGGCCTTGAACTCCTAACCTCACGTGGTCCACCTGCCTTGGCCTTCCAAAGTGCTGGGATTACAGGCATGAGCCACCACACCCAGCCAGTAGCTTTTTTTTTTTTTTATTTCAGGATCTTGCTCTGTCCCCAGGCTGGAGTGCAGCGGCGTTATCTTGGCTCACCACAACCTCCGTCTCCCAGGTTCAAAGTAATTCCCCTGCTTCAGCCTCCTGAGTAGCTGGGACTACAGGCGCGTACCACCATGAGTAGCTTTTTAACCTAGGTCAGTATCGTGTTGGTAAAATATGGAGAGAGGATATGTTTGAGCAGAAGGACCTTCCTCATCTTCTCACCTGTTCTAGGCTGCTACCTTCTGTTTCTACAAACCAAAGGAGGGGGCTCATAACTCAATGCGCCTTATCTGAAAGGCTGACCAGGCTAGTCACTGCTGAATTCCCCTAAGGGATTCCTCTACCCCGACTGCCCTTACAGCAGCTGCACCCTCTGTCCTAGGGGCAGTAAGTAGACAGAGCTGTGTGAGAAGAGCGCTCTTTCCACTCCAGATGTCCCCCCACTTCCTACATCCCCCCCGCCACTCACAGTTTGGGCCTGTAGCATCATTCATCCCCACCGCTCCCATGTGGTCTCCCCATCACAACAAAGACTGCGGCAAAGTGAACAGAGAACTCCAAGAGAGCCAGGAAAATGCCTTTATAAACCACCACAGAAAGCCTTATTTCTACTCTCTAAATCCGTTAATAAAGAGAGGAGACATTTTAAAATTCCAAGACACTTCGTTACTAATCTGATTCTGGCCTACATGGGGATATTCCATAAATACTTGTTAAATTAAATTGACTCAAGGTTTTATTTATTCAACCTGCTTAAAGCTTATGTAAACCCCTTGGAGATTTGGGTCAAGCTGTTAAGTTGGAAAATATAAGAAAAGTATTTTCAATAGGCCAGCTTTCCTCTTAACGTACTTTATGAGCTTAGTGTAAGCCAGGGGAATGGGGGAGGGGTATCAGGAGAACAGAAGGGAAGGAGGTGAAGAGGAAGGAGAAGAAAAAAAAAGTTTTTTCTCTCATTTCCTGCGTTTCTCTTAACTGCTGTACTTATTAACCAGCTACTGCCCTCTAGTGCTCACCGTATTAAGTTCACATTTGAATTCCATTTTATCTTTAAAAGCTCTGGTGACAGGCCGGGCATGGTGACTCACGCCTGTAATCCCAGCACTTTGGGAGTCCGAGGCGAGTGATCACAAGGTCAGGAGATCCAGACCATCCTGGCCAACATGGTGAAACCCTGTCTCTACCAAAAAAAAATACAAAAAATAGCTGGGCATAGTGGCAGGTGCTACTCGGGAGGCCGGGGCAGGCAAATTACTTGAACGAGGGAGTCAGAGGTTGCAGTGAGCCAAGATCGCACCGCTGCAGTCCAGCCAGGCGACAGAACAAGAATCTGTCAGAAAAACAAAAAACAAACAAAAACCTCTGGTGACACTTGTAAGGGACCAAATTTCCTGTTTTGCAGATAAGCAAATTGAAGTCCAGAGAAAACAGGTGTCAGGCTGACCCAGGGGACTTCCTGACTCTTTGTTACCTCATCTATAACTTATCTGGAAGACTTTATTAAAAGTCTTTCTCAGAAATTTTAATTGCTAACCAATAAAAATTGTAGCATAATCTTAGTGCTATTTATTATTTCCAGTGTTGTTCTAAATTAAGATTAGGCTGACTGCTGGTCAATTTAGGTAAGGATATAAAATAATATTGGTATATGTTTAACTTAGTACAAGTTTAGAAAATGTCTATGATACTTTTTTAAAAAGGTTAACTAGAACAAGCCTGAAGTGGATTTGGCTATTTATCAGAACTGACTTGTCATTGTCTCCATGTAGGCTTCCATTCTGCTAGAATTCTCCCAAGTGAAGCTCTTTGCTCACTAATGGGAAAAGGGGGTTTGTCATTTTAACTTGGAACATATTTTCATCACATAAGCATTTTGCTAGTGGAAATAAATGGAAAGTTATCCAGCTGGACATGCTACTTACAAGAACATTACTGAGTAACAAAAGATTTGTTCAAATATTTAATTGGAAGGAACTACATCTGAAATAAGTTGTATTGGAATTCATATAAAAAGAAAAGCAAATCCATTAGAAATTGATATAAACAGTTGATTTTATCTGGCACCAAGAATATTAATGAATTGGAACCTAGATGTCCTAACCTGTTTCTTTGCATAAAAACCAGTCGAATTTTGAAATTTATATGGCAATCATACTTTATTACTTTAGGTAGAGCTTTGTTCTCAGCTAAATATTTTAGAGACAGATTACCCAAATTACCTAATTTGGTTTCCACTTCACTCGTCCTCAAAAACCAAACATAAAGAAAGCAGTAGGGGACATTTTCCTGTCTTCAAAATACAACCTCCTGCTAAGGAATTCACTGCACTTGGGCTTCTAGTTACTGAATGAATTAAGAGACACTGAGTTCCATCCTTAGATGTCCACATAGATCCCATTGATCAAATAATCAAGTCTTGAGTAACGTTTCCTGCGGAGCGATTCTGAGAGGATTCTGCCCAAGAGGACGAGGCCTATCACCAGGAACAGGACACCAAAAAGCAGAGACCCGATGAGAAGCCATTTTTCAAATGGAAGGCCATACTGATTTTCTGGAACGCTGCCCTGGGAGGAACTGCCTGGATTGGTGTCCCTACCTTCCCAGGAAGCAGTTTTATTCATAGTGGAAGACTCCACATTTGACGTAGAAAATGCAGTAGGGTTATACACATTCCCCATGTTCAAAGTTAGGTTGGAGATTTCTGTAAATGGTATCGCTCCTAGGCTGCCTTTCGAGTCTGTAGGTACCTGAAAGGTGGTGGTCAGGACTGCTGTTGTAGCCATCGCTTGGAGTGTAGCCACAGCCCGTGTAAAAACTGTAGAAATGAGGGTCGTGGGAGGCTGAGAAGTGACAGTGGTTACAGGTGGAGCTGTGGTGGCCAGCTGTGGCTGGGAAGTCCCAGAAAGTGTCACTGAAGCATTGGTGGGTAGAAGGACAGTGGGCTTTGGAGTAGCCGAGGTGGTATGCAGAGAATTAACTGCCACTGTCGTTGGGAATGCACTCACATTTCCAGGCAGCAGATAAGCTATTTCTTGTTTGGAGGAAAACCGTGAACTCTGAGAATGGCCTTTTTCTTTATTAACAAGGAGCTCGGCACTTGCTTCGTCAATCTTAAATAGTTTCTCCAAGTGATCTGAGGATCCAAACTTCTGAGAAAGTGTGTCTTTCCATGATATATTGGTGGGCTTTGAATAACCTGTGTGATGATGGGCTGGGGGAGTGGCTGCTTGTGAAGGCTGGCCATGTAAGAGAGAATCTTCCTGGGCTAACTCTTGGCTTGGCAAATCAGTTCTGGTCAAAGATGGAAAATCTGAAAATGTATGGATAACAAAAGGAAAACTTATATAACTCCATGCTAAGGTAGGTTAAAAAAATACAAACATATCAGCTTGCTCAAAAGATCACCAAACTGGCTAGGAATGGTGGCTCACACCTATAATCCCGGCACTTTGAGAGGCTAAGGCAGGAGGATCATTTGAGGCCAGGAGTTTGAGACCAGCCTGGACAATATAGGGAGATCCTGTCTCTTAAAAAAAAAAAAAAATCTCCGAACTGTTGATACTTGACATTTCATTGAAATGTATGCAAAATGGAAAAACACAAATTGCTAAATGAGAATCTGGTAACACCGCCTCTCTACCAGATGCTGTGGTTTATTTCTAGTATGATAGGACAGAAGAGAAGAGAAATGTGTGGAGGACCAGGCGAATTAAGGAAAAGGTGGGAGTTGCACAGTAGAGAAGCTGGAGGGGCTCAGCAGGGCAGCAAGGGGCTTAGGAAGATGGAGAACCCTCTCCATCTTCCTAAGGGACCAAGGCTAGGGAAGAAAGTGGGCTGGAGGGTGACCTGAGCAGGAGAGGGCGGCAGGGAGAATGCGCGGGAAGGTGTGGGCTTCTGCCAACTAAGGCAGAGACGACAATTCAGGACCAAGCAATCATCAAGAGAGATTTCAGTGGGGGCATGGGGCAGGCAAGAAACATATGTGGAAGCTGTGGGAAATGAGACGATAGAGCAGGAGAGGAGGAAGAATCCCTGTGATGTGCCTTTGACAGGAAGGAGGAAGAGGAACCAGGCAGGGTCTGGTCTCTCCTCTGAGCACTGAGGCCACAGCAGCAGCAGAAGGTTGAGGACTCCTTCAAACAACAACAAAACGGACATATCATCCCAGCACTGTGCTCAGAGGACAGAGGCTATCTGGGAGATTTCACTAGGACTCTTAAAAATTAGAATTTTGGAGTCAACGTCTTAGGTCATGAGGTTGATGGGACCAATATTTGAAATCATGATGACCACATTGTAGAAAACCATACATTCCCCATGCCTGCTGAGGAGAAACCAGCCCCACATCCTGCTCCCACTCAAAGAAGCTTAGAATTTTGCTCCTGATCACACACCCCATTTATCACAGCTCAAACTGGAAAGGCCTGTTCAAGCAATCAAGTGCAAGGAATGACCATGTGAATTGCTGTGTATTACTGTGCTGCTAGGCTAACCATCTCACGCAGATTAGACCTGCAGAAAACACAAGGAAAGAAGCAGAGAAATGTCCTGGCATTTCTCAGTCCGCTCACTCCTGCTCTTTTCCTTTCTCTTCCTCAACTCACCTCCATCCCAGTTTCTAAACTGGTCCTCAGTCTCCTCTTTCCTACAAACAGATCCAGAGGCAGCTTTGGATTAGTGCCCTCTGGTGACTATTCTCTAAGGCCTTACCCCTCTAAGAGGTCCTTTGCACTGTCACTTACTCATTCATCTAGGACAGGGCTCAGCAAACTATGGCCTGATGGACAAATCTGGCCTACCATCTGTCTTTGTATGACTTGCAAGCTAAGAATGGTTTTTACTTTTTTTTTTTTTTTTTTTTTTTTTAGGTTGGAGTCTCACTCTGTCACCCAGGCTGGAGTGCAGTGGCGTGATCTCAGCTCACTACAACCTCCGCCTCCCAGATTCAAGCAATTCTCCTGCCACAGTCTTCTGAGTAGCTGGGATTGCAGGCATGTGCCACCATACCTGGCTGATATTTGAATTTTTAGTAGAGATGGGGTTCCACCATGTTGGCCAGGCTGGTCTCAAATTCCTGACCTCAGGTGATCCACCCGCTTCAGCCTCACAAAATGCTAGGATTTCAGGGCTGAGCCACCACACCCAGCCAGCTTTTACATTTTTTAATGGCTGAAAAATAATCAAAAGAATATTGTATGACACAGGAAAAGTATATGAAATTCAAATTTCTGTATTTCTAAACCTAAAATACTGGTATGAAAAGCCTAAAATGCTATTTGGCCCTTGGCAAAAAAAAGTTGGTGGACATTTGCTCTAGGATATAGTATTCTACTCTAAAATAAATTTGGGTCAAATTAAATATATCTTTAAAAATATATATATATATGTTTGAGAAGGGGTCCTGCTCTGTCTCCCAGGTTGGAATGCAGTAGCACAGGCACACCTCACTGTAGCCTCGATTTTCCAGGTTCAAGCGATCCTTCTACCTCAGCCTCTCAAGGAGCTGGGACCGCAGTGCCATACCACCACACCCAGCTAATTTTTGTATTTTTTGTAGAGACAGAGCTTTGCCATGTTGCCCAGGATGGTCTTGAACTCCTGGAATCAAGCAATCCGCCCACCTCGGCCTCCCAAAGTGCTGAGATTACAGGTGTGACCCATCATGCTTGGCCTATAATTCATTTTAAAGTTAAAAAAGAAAAAGACTATTTATATAAACACTCTGTGATATGTGGGAAATCAGAACTTAAATATGGCCATTGACAAGAATGACCAAAACAGCTGTTTTTTTTCCCAAGCACACAAACTCATAAATAAAGCAAAGCTCGAGCCAGTCCCACTTCTTGATAAGATTCCTCTGTTGGCAGAGGTCCTAGAGCCACACAGGAGTCCCCCACACCTGCTCCATTTGCCTCACCCACTCATGTTTGCCGTTGGGGCGTGGTGCTTCCCCTCAGTCATGCAGAGACGAGCCACAAAGGGAGCTGCAAAGCAGCTCTGCACCCTTAACTCCTCTTTGGAGTTTTATTTTCAAACAACTTCACTGAGTCGAAAAATGAGAGACTATTACTTGGACCCCAGCTGAGCAAACAGACTCCCAATTTATTCTATGTCTGAATTCTCCCATTCTTCCAGTCCTTGGTAAAAATGGCATGCCATGAAGCTGCCAACAGCAACAATAAAAGATTAAATAATACCAAATGGCAATGGTTTTATAGAATGAACAGAACTCACTGTCATCATTCAAACTCTTGGTCTGTAAATATTAGTCAACTGGATATAGGAAATAGAGGCCAGGCAAGTTGGCTCACGCCTGTAATCCCAGCACTTTGAGAGACTGAGGCGGGATGACTGATTGAGGCCAGAAGTTTGAGATCAGCCCGGTCAACATACTGAAACCCCTATTGCTACAAAAAATTTTTAAAAATTAGCCTGGTATGGTGGTGCATATCTGTAGTCCCAACTACTCAGGAGGCTGAATGAAGAGGACGGCTTGAGCCCAGGAGGAGGCTGCAATGAGCCATTATTGCACCACTGCACTGCAGCCTGGGCAAGAGAGTGAGACACTGTCTCAAAAAAAAAAAAAAAAAAAAAAAAGAAAGAAAGAAAGAAAAGAAAAAGAAATAGAGAAATAGAGTTCTTCCAGAAACAAACCACCAGATATTCATATTTAATTTCACTCCAGGTAGGAGGCAGATAATTCATTTTTAATGGGGTAATCTGAATTCATCAACATGGACAGATTCATAAACAGAATTACAAATACAACTTGCACACATCCTGTAGATATAAACAGTCCTTTGCATACTATGTCCAGGGTTGGTGCCACGTTGCCACTAGGTATCCATCAACCTGCTCAGGGGCTGGCACTGCCCCCTGGTGGCTACCATAAGAACCATTTAATTCTATTTTACTTCATTACCTTCACACTCGCCCCAAGATTTATGTACATGCCAAATTCCCCTTTTCCTCATTTCCATTGGCAAAGATCTTCACCCCACACATTCCCTTTTATAGGTGCATTATAAAAGCAACAACACTACAGAGGTATTAGAAAACAAATTCAGCTATAATTTCTATCATCATATTTTAACAGTAATTATTTACACAAATACTGTGTTCTTCATGCTCCTGTTTCAGGGGATGTTTGACGCATCAGGTTTCCCTGGCATATGAGCAAAACTCAGACACAGCCTCAGCCAGAGGGCAAAGCAGTGTCAACACCCAGGCACGCTGAGCAGTATCATTCCCCAAAGCACCTCATACTTAATGCAGTCAAGAGAGAGCCCTAGATTCCATCCCACAACCCTAAAACTACTCCTCAAGTTTCCCCCAATGGAGCACATGGCGTCACCATTCATCTAAATGCTCAAGGCAAAAACTAGGACTTGGCTTTGATGGTTCTCTTTTTCTGGTCCCCCAGACCCATACCACCAGCAGATCCCGTCAACTCTACTTTGGAACAGCCCGTATGTCCACTCCTCTCTCCATCTTGCCCACCACTCCTTGTGCCTTCACCCAGGTCTCACCCATGGCTCCTAACCAGTCTTTCAATTTTCACTTTGCTGCTGTGTCACTGTTCATTCCCAAAAGGGCAGCTACGGTGAGCTTTGAGAAATCACCTTTAAAACACCACATAACATGCCTGCTTTAAAACTCCTGCCAGGCATGGTGACTCACGCCTGTAATCCTGGCATTTGGGAGGCTGAGGTGGGCAGATCACTTGAGGTCAGGAGTTCGAGACCAGCCTGGCCAACATGACAAAACTATTTGTACTAAAAATACAAAAATTAGCCAGGCATGGTGATGCTTGCCTATAGTCCCAGCTACTCAGGAGGCTGAGGCAGGAGAATCACTTGAACCGGGAGGCGGAGGTAGCATTGAACCGAGATTGCGCCACTGCACTCCAGCCTGGGTGACAGAGTGAGACTCCAACTCAAAAAAATAAAAGTAAAAATAAAACTCTCAACAGGTTCCCACCACACACCTAAGATAAAAACTCCTGGCCAGGCGTGGAGGCTCACACCTGCAATCCCAGTACTTTGGGAGGCCGAGGCAGGTAGATCACCTGAGGTCAGGAGTTTGAGACAAGCCTGGCCAACATGGTGAAACCCTGTCTCTACTAAAAATACAAAAATTAGCCAAGCATGGTGGCATGCACCAATAGTCCCAGCTAGGTGGAGGTTGCAGTGAGCTGAGATCGTGCCACTACACTCCAGCCTGGGCAACAGAGTGAGACTCCTGTCTCAAAAAGAAAAAAAAAAAAACAAAAAACTCTCTCCTATGACTTACAGGGTGTTATATGATCTGGCCCTCCCTGCCGTTTTATATATCACTCTCTGTATATTTCACAATGAGTCAACCAGCTGGGATTGGTGTGCTGGTATTTCAAACACTCCAAATCATTCTGCCTGAGGACCTTGGACCTGGATGGTCTTCCCTTGATCTCCTCACATCTGGCTCCTTGCTGTTCAGATCTCAGTTTAGGGGTTAAATCTTTACTTACTGATTGTCTATTTTAGGGTCCGGTCTCAATTCTCTTTATAGCACTTGTGACTATATTTTTCTTGATTATTTATTTATTATGGTTATTGTCTCTCTCCCCTAAAACAGAAGTTCCGGAAGGGAGAACCTTGTTTTCCTATTTTTTTTTTTTTAGAGACAGAGTCTCACTCAGTCATCTAGGCTAGAGTGCAGTGACACGAACACAGCTCACTGCAGCTTTGACCTCCCAGGCTCAAGGGATTCTCCCACCTTGGCCTCCTAAGTAGCTGAGACTACAAGCTCATGCCACCATGCCTGCCTAATTTTTAACATTTTTTTAGAGATGAGGTTTCACCATGTTGCCCAGACTGGTCTCAAACTCCTGGCCTCAAGTGATCCTCCAGCCTCCCAGAGTGCTGGCATTATAGGCATGAGCTACCATACTCAGCCAGAACCTTGTTTTTCATGTGTAGCGTTGTATCCTTAGGGCATAAAAAGTACTTAGCACATAGAAGATGCTAAATAATATTTGTTATTTATTGAATAAATGAACAAGTAGAATATTAAAAATCAGGAGTATAATGATAACAACTTTCTAAAACTTAAATAAAAGAAAAATTGAGGCTGGGCGCAGTGGCTCATGGCTGTAATCCCAGGACTTTGGGAGGACAAGCTGGACGGATCACCTGAGATCAGAAGTTTGAGACCAGCCTGGCTAACATGGTGAAATCCCGTCTCCACTGAAAATACAAACATTAGCCTGGCTAATTTTTTTTGTATTTTTTTAGTAGAGATGGGGTTTCACCATATTGGCCAGCTGGTCTTGAATTCCTGACCTTGTGATCCGCCCACCTTGGCCTCCCAAAGTGTTGGGATTAAAGGCGTGAGCCACCGTGCCCGGCCAATAAATATTTCTTGAATGAATTTCCTTTCAGGTCTAGACAACAAAATCCGGTGAGTTTGATTTCAGACGAGATTGGGTGCGTTCAGGGAGGTGTGGCCACAAACAAGTTTGATTTCAGATAATGTGATTATAACGTGAACTTAATAACAAATATACTAGAATCTTCTGTATTAAGATGTGACCCCTTTTGGTAGTTTCATTTAGACTCTAGCAGAAAATCTTTCACATAAACCATATTCTTACATTATTCTAATCACAAAAGAAGAAGTATAACACTTTTATTACCTCTAATTATCCTGTAAGTCATGAGTCCTTTTGCTGGTTTCAATGGACAGGCTTCCTCACTGGGACAGAAAAATAGGTAGCAGTTGGGCTGTCGAGCTGTTTTTCGAGTGTCGAAGATCATCAAGTTACATGCTTTGTCCCCTGTAACGAAAGGTCTCATAAGCATGATTCTGAAATGAGATTTTCTAAAGAGTAGGGCAGGCAGGAAACACTTCACTGATTCTGGAGTCCAACACAAACACCTTTGTTCGTTTTGTTCACTTGCTTGCTGACCGCTGAATCATTTCCTTTTCCTTAGTTGCTTAAGACAACTTTTAAAAACATTGGGTTTAGCTCTTTTTTTTTTTTTTCACACGATGGCACTGAAGGCGAAGAAGGAAGCGCCTGTCCCTCCTTCAGTAGAAGCCAAAGCAAAGGCTTTAAAGGCCAAGAAGGCAGGGCCGAAAGGTGTCCACAACCATACACACACACACACACACACACACACACACACACACAAAGACCTGCATGTCGCCTCCAGCAGCCCCAGACACTGTGGCTCCCGAGGCAGCCTAAATATCCTGGGAAGAGCATCCTCACAAGCTTGACCACTTTGCCATCATCAAGCCCTGACCACTCCTGTGCTATGAAGACAGAAGACAACCACACACTGATTGATGTTCACTGTGGATGTAGGGCCAACAAGCACCAAACAGACTGTTAAGAGGCTCTCTCACATTGATGTGACCACAGTCACACCCTGAGCAGGCCTGATGGAGAGAAGGAGGCATGTGCTCACAATGCTTTGCATGTTGCCTATAAAACTGGGATTTTTTTTTTTTTTTTTTTTTTGGAGACGGAGTTTCACTCTTGTTACCCAGGCTGGAGTGCAATGGTGTGATCTTGGCTCACCACAACCTCCGCCCTCCGGGTTCAAGCAATTCTCCTGCCTCAGCCTCCAAGTAGCTGGGATTACAGGCATGTGCCACCACACCCGGCTAATTTTGTATTTTTAGTAGAAATGGGGTTTCTCCGTGTTCGTCAGGCTGGTCTTCAACTCTCGACCTCAGATGATCTGTCCACCTCGGCCTCCCAAAGTGCTGGGATTACAGGTGTTAGCCACCGCGTCTGGCCTTTTGTTTTGAGACAACGTCTGGCTCTGTTGCTCAGGCTGAAGTGCAGTGGCATGATCTCAGCTCACTGCAACCTCCACCAGGTTCAAGAGATTCTCCCACCTCAGCCTCCGGAGTAGCTGGGACTACAGATGCAAGCTACCACATCCAGATTTTTTGTAGAGATCAAATCTCCCTATGTTGCCCAGGCTAGTCTTGAACTCCTGGGCTCAAGCTCTTTGCCCTTGTTGGACTCCTAAAGTGCTGGGATTGCAGCTGTAAGCCACCACACCTGGCCATCTCTTGGCTTCTGAAAGCATCTCAGATGCCTATAAAGCCATGAGTGGAGTCAGTAAGATATCCTAGATGTCATGCCTCCTTCCACAAAGGATTTGAGTAGTGTATGGAATACAGTCTATCCTTTAATTTGTATCTGTATCATTCTTTTTGTTTTTCTTCCAGTTTCCCCTCTTTCCTTGTCAGGTTTGCTTTTCTGTTCCTTTTCTCACTTTTCCTTTTTTGTTGTTGTTGTTGAGACGAAGTCTCACTCTGTCACCCATGCTGGAGCACAGTGGCGCAATCTCAGCTCACTGCAACCTCCGCCTCCAAGGTTCAAGTGGTTCTCCTGCCTTAGTCTCCCAAGTAGCTGAAATTACAGGCTAATTTTTGTATTTTTAGTAGAGACGTCTGGCTTTTCGTATTTTTAGTAGAGACAGGGTTTCACCGTATTGGCCAGGCTGGTCTCGAACTCTTGACCTCGTGATCCACCCGCCTGGGCCTCCCAAAGTGACAGGTTTACAGGCGTGAGCCACCAAGCCCGGCCACTTCCTCACTTTTCACTCTTAACTATAATTTCTGGTGTCTTTTCTTTTTTGAGTCAGGGTCTTGCTCTGTCATCCAAGCTGCAGTGCAGCGGTACAATCACAGCTCACTTCAGCCTTGATCTCCTGGGCTCAAACAATCCTCCCACCACCTCAGCCTCCCCAGTAGCTGGGACTACAGGTGTGCACCACCACGCCCAGTGAATTTTTTGGTTTTTTGTAGGGGCAAGGTGTCATTATGTTGCCTAGACCGATCTTGAACTCCTGGGGTCAAGCAATCCACCCCCCTCAGCCTCCCAAAGTACTAGGATTACAGGCATGAGCTACCGCACCCAGCTGCTGGCTTTTCTGTTCCTCTTATGTCCAACAGAAATTAAACTCTCTACTCATCGTGGCCTAGATTTGATTTTGTCCTCAATTTAGTACAGTCTCACATCTTTGGGAGGTCAGCATATCCCTATTTGGGTTGAAGGTTAAGAGGCACATAGGCTAATCATTAAAAACACATGCTCCGTTGACCATCACCGCCACTGCTGCTAGTCAGGCAATGGTGAGAGATCAACTCCAACTCCCCAGAAGGGAAAGAAGATTTAGTTAGCCTCGGCAGGGGGTTAATCATGTCATATCCCCATTACTCAGATTCTAAGAGGGGTACTCCTGCTTTTTCTTTCTCAACAATGTGATACCAGAAATATCATTCTTTTTGGCACTTAGGTAAAGAGGAGGGTCCATAAAGCTCAAAATCGTGTGTAAGATATTGTGCTCATCATGTTACATGCATTTTTTTCCCTTCCTTCCTTCCTTTTTCTTTCTCCCTTTCTCTTTCTTTCTTTCTGATGGAGTGAGTCTTGCTCTGTCCATAATCCTCAAAATTGTGTGTAACATATTATGCCCATTATGTTATATGTATTTCTCTCTCTCTATCTATCTCTTTCTCTCTCTTTCTTTCTTGATGGAGTCTCACTCTGTCACCCAGGCTGGAGTGCAGTGGCGCGATTTCAGCTCACTTCAACCTCCGCCTCCCAGGTTCAAGCAATTCTCTGTCTCAGACTCCCGAGTAGCTGGAATTACGGGCACCTGCCACCACGCCCAGCTAATTCTTATATATATATATTTTTTTCAGTAGAGATGGGTTTTCACCATCTTGGCCAGGCTGGTCTCCTGACCTCATGATCTACTCACCTCGGCCTCCCAAAGTGCTGGGATTATAGGTGTGAGCCACTGTGCCTGGCCTATGTGCATTTTTCTAGAGTATCATCAAATTATCAAAGTGCCTTTGAACGCTTAGTGGTTAAACCATTGCTCAATAGTGAGGAAAATGTTTGAGATCCATTAACTGAGGTCCCAAGTACCTTTGCTTGTAGTAAAGCAGTAATAGGACTTTGGCTTATAAAATAAAACAGCAAACCCTCATTTCTTAGAATTGAGGAGAAATGCAGAGCTTTGCTGATGCCTATAAATACCCACACTTAAGACAGTATTCAGTTCTGCTTGCAGGTGATGTTTCTTTTTCACATAAATGTTGATGTCAACATTTAATGAAAAACTAGAAATTTAAATTAAACCTCTGTCATTTCCATAAATTACTTGCATAAAGTGTTCCAAAGCACACTGCTCAATGAGACCATTGAAGGGACTTTTCCTCCTGACACCAACTATATGGTGTCTTCTCCACACCAGTGTTCCGGCAATAACCGCATATCCTACCATTCAGTTCAATTTGGACACCAACTATCCTGAGTTAGCATCAGATCCCATGGATTGTGGGCTCAGTATCACAAGACTGCCCTCACTTCAGAAGCCAGTAGCAAGTATCAGGTCTCCAGGTTACCCACATTTCTGTCTGACTTGGCTGGTACTAATTCAGGGGTTCCCATGGTCCTACCCCCTCAGATTTGATAATTTGCTAGAACAACTAATATAACTAAGGAAAATGCTATATTTACTATTACAGTTTACAATAAAGGATACAAATGAACAGCCAAAAGAGGCTCCACAAGTCCCAAGTACAGGAGACTCTGCCCCTGGGGAATTGAGGTGCATCATCCTCTTGACACTGGGATGTGTTCACCAACTTGGATGCTCCCCCATCATCTAGGGGTTCTTATGATGGTTTCACTACGTGATTGATTAAGTCATGGGCCACTGTGACTGAACTCAATCTCCAGCCTGTCCCCTGAGGTGAAACCTCACTAGCACAAACTCAAGTAGAGTTGAAAGTGGCTGGTTATGAATAACCAAGGACATGCTCCTATCACTTGGGAAATTCCAAGGTTTTTAGGAGCTCTGTGCCAGGAACTGGAGACAAAGACCAAATATGTATCCTTTGAGACAAGGTCTTGCTGTGTCACCCAGGCTGGAGTGCAGTTTTGCAATCAAAGCTCACTGCAGGTCGTGTGTGGTGGCTCTCGCATGTAATCCCAGCACTTTGGGAGGCTAAGGCGGGAGGATCATTTGAGGTCAGGAGTTAAAGACCAGCCTGACCAACACAGTGAATCCATGTCTCTACTAAAAATAGTTAAAACTAGCCAGGCATGGTGGTGAACGCCTGTAATCTCAGCTACTCAGGAGGCTAAGGCAGGAGAATTGCTTGAACCTGGGAGGCGGAGGTTGCAGTGAGCTGAGATTGTGCCACTGCACTCCAGCCTGGGCGACAGAGCAAGACTTCATTTCAAACAAACAAACAAAAAGCTCACAGCAGCCTCAACCCCCTGGGCTCAAGTGATCCTCCTATCTCAGCCTCCCAGTAGCTGGGACTACAGGCATGTGCCACCACGCCCAGCTAATATTTTACTTTTTACAGAGAACAGGGTCTTGCTATATTGCCTAGGCTGGTCTCAAACTCCTGGGCTCAAGCAATCCTCCTGCCTTGGCCTCTCAAAGTTTTGGGATTATAGGAATGAGCCACCATGCCTGGCCATTCATTAGCTTTTCCAGGCTCCTTGATGGCAAGGCCTTGTCCATCTTATTCACTGTTTTCTCTCTAGCAACTAGTAAAGTGTTAGGTACTCAATAAATTTTTTTTTCATTTAGAGAATTCAAACAGGGTCATAAGTAAAATTGAAAAAAGACCACTGTTTTACTAAGATACATAGCATACTCCTCTTTTCCGTTCCAAGGTTTAAATCCTAAAATAAAATATGCAAAGGCCTGGTTCAAACCTATGGGTCTCAGTTTCCTCCTGTGTCATGAAAATGTGTCATTCTAGGCCGGGCACCATGGCTCATGCCTGTAATCCCAGCACTTTGGGAGGCCGAAGCGGGTGGATCACCTGAGGTCAAGAGTTCAAGACCAGCCTGGCCAACATGGTGAAACCCTGTCTCTATAAAAAAAAATTTATGAAAAAACAATAATAATAAAAAAGGAAATGGGTCAGTCTAAATGACTCCTCATCCCACTAGACTTCTAGAAGCTGCGGTTACCTAGTAGTCAGCGGTTTTTTTGACTTATCCTACGCCACCAGCTCCACAGAAGGAGAAGAAGTGGGGGTTTTATGCTTCCAACTTAAAGATCAAATGCTAATTTTCCCATGAGATAAGAATTCTATTTTTTGTCTCAACTCCTTTTCTCTGTCGGCATTTTCTTTGTAGTATCACACCGTATTCCAATACTCCATGATGATAGCAGGTAAGCATTTCAATAGGATTTTTGTTTTCAATATTCTAGATACCAGTTGGGATATAACACCAATGATTCTCAACCTCTTCTTTACCCAGTCACCTGAGGGATATAGACATACATTCATCAATAACTTTGGCTCAGCTTAGCAGAGGGGAGGGCACCCTTGTAGAGAATTGTCCAGTGATTATGTCACTTACATTTATATCCTATTGAGAGTCACTGGTATAAGCAATTCAGCCATATCCCCCAGCTACTGAAGTCACAAAACACATGAAACAAAGGATTCAGGAAACTACCATTTACCTGATATGTTTTCTGTTGAACAGCAAGAATGAATGCAGTCTTCTTGAGTTAAAGTATATATGGGCTCATTGCCTCTGATTCCCTTAGAAAGAGATGACTGGATGTCAATGACAACATCTTCTAGACTCTTGTTGAGGCAATTCTGACCAGCAGACAGCCTTAGTGTCAGGAAACAAATTATTACCGAAGTGGAAGGCAAGCTCCCTTCTCCCCTGAAGAACATTTTAAATTTCAGTTTAGTTTTGGTCTTCAAAGATGAAGGATAATCCTTCCTCTGGTCCTAGTTTGCTTTAAGAAGGTTGCACAGGTGATGAAATTTCTCTCTAGAACAAAAACGGAAAATCATCAATGAGTTTTGTTCCTTTAACAAACAAGGCAAGAAACGTTTCATTTCCTTAAAGTCAATGAAAAGGACCCATGTACAATTTAGAGAAGAAAACAAGTATTTTTTGTTTCACTTTTAGTAAATTTAAGATAACCTTTCATTAAACGCTTGGCAAAGAACTAATAAGTATAAACAAACATACTAGCTAACCAATGCTTAAAAGCTGACAATGCATATGAAGGAACAGGTATAAACAGTAGGCCTGCCTCAGAGTTCTACAATCCTTCCCTCTTCTAACTCAGAGCAGAAGATATAACTTTCTTTTTTTTGAGTCAGAGTCTCACTCTGTCGCCAGGCTGGAGCGCAGTGGCATGATCTCGGCTCACTGCAACCTCTGCCTCCCGGGTTCAAGCGATTCTCCTGCCTTAGCCTCCCGAGTAGCTGGGGCTACAGGAGCATGCCACCATGCCCAGTTAATTTTTGTATTTTTAGTAGAGACAGAGTTTCACCATGTTGCCCAGGATAGTCTCAATCTCCTGACCTTGTGATCTGCCCACCTCGGCCTCCCAAAGTGGTGGGATTACAGGCATGAGCCACCGCGCCCGTGGACACAATTTTCCGGCCTAGAGAACACAAATTTCTAGTCATTGATGAAGCAGTAGTAATAGGTTTGAGCATATTTCTTTTCTCAGTAATAAGAATCAGTATTTTTAAATTATCTACTAGGGGCTACGCATGGTAGCTCATGCCTGTAATCACAGCACTTTGGAAGGCTGAGGTGGATGGATTGCTTAAGCTCAGGAGTTTGAAACCAGCCTGGGCAACATGGTGAAACCTCGTCTCTACTAAAAATACAAAAAATTAGCTGGGTGTGGTAGCGCACGCCTGTGGTCCCAGATACGTGGGAGGTTGAGGTGGGAGGATTGCTGGATCCCAGGAAGTTGAGGCTGCAGTGAGCCATGACTGCACCACTGCACTCCAGCCTGGGTGACAGAGCAAGACCATGCTTCAAAAAAAAACTTTAAAAGCTGGGCTCGGGGCCTCACATCTGTAATCCTAGCACTTTGGGAGGCCGAGGTGGGCAGATCACAAGGTCAGGAGTTCGAGACCAGCCCGTCCAACATGGTGAAACCCTATCTCTACTAAAATACAAAAATTAGCCAGGCATGGTGGTATACCTGTTATCAATCCCAGCTACTCGGGAGGCTGAGGCAGGAGAATCGCTTGAACCAGGGAGGTGGAGGTTGCAGTAAGCCTAGATCATGCCACTGCACTCCAGCCTGGGTGACAGAGTGACACTCCATCTCAAAAAAAATAAATAAAATAAAAAATAAAAATAGATAACATGCTAGATGGTAGACATTGTGCTGAGCAATTTACTACTTTTTGTTATCTTTAATTAATTAATTAAATTTATTACCCTCTTTTTTTTATTACTGTCTTTAATCCTTATACCAACTGTGAAGGTTAATACTGAGTGTCAACTTGATTGGATTGAAGGATACAAAGTATTGATCTTGGGTGTGTCTATGAGGGTGTTGCCAAAGGAGATTAACGTTTGAGTCAGCAGGCTGGGAAAGGCAGACCCACCCTTAATCTGGGTGGGTACAATCTAATCAGCTGCCAGTATGGCTAAAATATAAGCAGGCAGAAAAATGTGAAAAAGAGAGAATGGCTTAGCCTCTCATTCTGTTTTTTGTTGTTGTTGTTGTTTTCTGTTTTTGTTTTTGTTTTGAGATGGGAGTCTTGCTCTGTTGCCCAGGCTGGAGTGCAGTGGCGCGATCTTGGCTCACTGCAACCACGACCTCCCAGGTTCAAGCGATTCTCTTGCGTCAGCCTCCTGACTGGCTGGGACTACAGGCATGTACCACCACACCTGGCTAATTTTTTGTATTTTCAGTAGAGATGGGGTATCACAGTGTTAGATAGGATGGTCTCCAACTCCCAACCTAGTGATCCGCCTGCCTCAGCCTCCCACAGTGCTGGGATTAAAGGCATAAGCCACTGCGCTCGGCCCCAGACTATATCTTTCTCCTGAGCTGGATGCTTCCTGCCCTCAAACATCAGACTCCAAGTTCTTCAGTTTTGGAACTCCTTGCTCATCAGCCTACAGATAGCCTATTTTGGGACCTTGTGATCGTGTGAGTTAATACTTAATAAACTTCCCTTTATATATGTATATAAATATATATATATATATATATTCCATTAGTTCTATCCCTCTAGGGGACCCTGACTAATACAGCAACTCTGCAAAAAAGCTATTATTGGCCGGGCACAGTGGCTCATGTCTGTAATCCCAGCACTTTGGGAGGCTGAGGTGGGCGGATCACCTAAGGTCAGGAGTTTGAGACCAGCCTGGCCAACATGGCGAAAACCTGTCTCTATTAAAAATACAAAAATCAGCTGGGTGTGATGGCGGACACCTGTAATCCCAGCTACTTGGGAGGCTGAGGCAGGAGAATCACTTGAACCCAGGAGGCGGAGGTTGCAGTAAGCCAAGATCGTGCCACTGCACTCCAGCCTGGATGACAGAGCAAGACTTCATCTTGGAAAAAAAAAACATACAAAAGTCACACTATGGATAACGCCAACTCTATTGAAATGCTGGTTCTTTTAGGAAAAAAAAATGTTAAACTGGCAAGACAATACAAGAAATTATCCTCATTCATCCACCTCCACATTTCTAGAATACAAATTGTTCACTGAATGATACCTTAGAGCAGTATTACTACTTCTTTATCCTTCTTTGGTCATTAACCCCTTTGATAGTCTAAGGAGCTCAGGATCTCTTCTGAGAGACATATTTAAAAATGCATAAAATGAAATATGTCAGATTCCAAAGGAAGCCAGTTATATTGAAATATAATTGACTGGACTCAGTGGCTCATGCCTATAATCCCGGCACTTTGGGAGGCCAAGCTGGGTAGGTCATGATGTCAAGAGATTGAGCCCATCCTGGGTAACATGGTGAAACCCTCTCTCTACTAAAAATACAAAAATTAGCTGGGCATGGTGGTGCGTGCCTGTAGTCCCAGCTACTTGAGAGGCTGAGGCAGGAGAATCGTTTGAACTTGGGAGACAGAGGTTGCAGTGAGCCAAGATTGTGCCACTACACTCTAGCCTGACAACAGAGTGAGACTCCATCTCAAAAAAGAAAGAAAGAAATATAATTATATTAAAATGTAATTATCAAAATAGTTTTTAAAATGTCCCTACAAAATTCTGGTGAAAGAAATCAAATAGAGAGCTATTACATGTTCATAGGAAGACTCCATCTTGTTAAGATACCAGTTCTTCCCAACTTGAGCTACAGATTAAATACAGTCCCAATCAAAGCCCAAAGTTATTTTTTGGATATCAACCAATTTTAAAACTTACATGGAAATGCAGAAAAGACCAAGAATAGTCCAGAATACTAACAAACAAAGTTGGAAGACTGATACTAATTGACTTCAACATTTACTGTAAAGCTACAGTAATTTAAAAAGTATGGTATTAGAGAGTCAACTGATCTTTGACAAAGGAGCAAAAGCAATTCAATGGTGAAAGAATAGTCTTTTCCTTTCTTTTCCTTTTTTTTTTTTTTTTTGAAGAACGGAGTTTCGCTCTTGTTGCCCAGGCTGGAGTGCAATGGCCCGATCTCAGCTCATCACAACCTCTGCCTTCTGGGTTCAAGTGATTCTCCTGCCTTGGCCTCCTGAGTAGCTGGGATTACAGGCATATGCCACTATGCCTGGCTAATTTTGTATTTTTAATAGAGATGAGGTTTCTACATGTTGGTCAGGCTGGTCTTGAACTCCCAACCTCGGGTGATCCACCTGACTTGGCCTCCCAAAGTGCTGGGATTACAGGTGTGAGCCACCACACCTGGTGAGAATAGTCTTTTCAAAAAATGGCAATGGAACAACTGGATGTCCACTTGTAAACATGAATAAATAAATAAATCTAGCCACATACTTTATACCGTTTGGAAAAATTAGCTCTAAATGGATCACCAATCTAAATATAAAATGTAAAACTATAAAATTTCTAGAAAATAACAGAAGAAAATCCTTGTGACCTTAGATTAGGTGATGAGTTTTTACATACAATATCAAAAGCACACTCCATGAAAGAAAAAATTGATGTTGGACTTCATTAAAATTAAAAACTTTTGTTCTGCAAAAGATACTGTTAAGAGAATGAAAAGACAAGCCACAGACTTGGAAGAAATATTTGGTTATTTTTTTGGAGGAAATATTTGTGAAACAAAAGCAGTAGTCCCCAACCTTTCTGGCACCAGGGACCAGTTTCATGGAAGACAATTTTTCCATGGATGGGGTTGTGTGGGGTATGGTTCAGGATGATTCAAGTGCATTGTATTTATTGTGCACTTTATTTCTATTATTACACTACAATAGATAATGAAATAATTATACAACTCACCATAATTTAGAATCAGTGGGAGCCTTGAGCTTGTCTTCCTGCAACTAGACAGTCCCATCTGGAGGTGATGGGAGACAGTGACAGATCATCAGGCATTAGATTCTCATAAGCAGCATGCAACCTAGATCCTTCATACGCGCAATTCGCAATAGGGTTCATACTCCTATGAGAATCTAATTCCACCACTGATCTGACATGAGGTGAAGCTCAGGTGACAATGCAAGCAATGGGGAGCGGCCATAAATGCAGATAAAGCTTTGCTCACTGCCCCACTGCTCACCTCCTGCTGTGTGGCCCATCTCCTAATAGGTACTGGTCCTGGCCCAGAGGCTGGGGACCCACATGATAAATGACTGGTATCCAAAATATACCAAGAACCCTTAAAAGTCAGCAGTAAGAAAACAAACTCAATGGACAAAAGATCTGAACAGATACCTTACCAAAGAAACTAAACAGATGACAAATAAGCATATGAAAAGGTATCTAACATGTTATATCATTACGGGATTGCAAATTCAAACAAGATACCACTACCCACCTATGAGAATGGCTAAAATCCAAAAAATGAACAATACCAAATGCAAGGACATGGAGCAACAGAACTTCTTTACACATCTATAATCCCAGCACTATGGGAGGCTAAGGTGGGTGGTTCACTTGAGGTCAGGAGTTTGAGAGCAGCCTGGCCAACATGGTGAAACCCAGTCTCTCAAAAACAAAAACAAAACCAGAAATCAGTCAGGCATGGTGGTGGGCGCCTGTAATCCCAGCTACTTGGGAAGCTAAGGCAGGAGAATCACTTGCTGGTGGGGAATGCAAAATGGCACAGCCACTTTGGGAGAAGTCTGGCAGTCTCTTACCAAGCTAAATGTAGTCTTAACATACAATTCAGCAATTGTCCTATGTATTCATTCAAATGAACTGATAACTTATGTTCACACAAAAATCTGCACAAGAATATTTATAGTAGCTTTATTCATAATTACCAAAAACTAAAAGCAACCAAGATGCCCCTCAATAAATGAATAAACAAAATGAGATACATCCATATATTGGAATGTTATTCAGTAATAAAAATAAAGGAACTACCAAGCCACAAAAAGACATGGAGGAATCTTAACTGCATATTACTAAGTGAAAGAAGCCAGTCTGAACAGGTAAAACTCCAACTATATGACATTCTAAAGAAGGCAAACTACAGTGGCAGTAAAAAGGTCAGTGGTTACCAGGAGAACAAGAGTGGGAGGATGAATCGGTGGAGTACAAGGAGTATTTAGGGCAGTGAAACTATTCTGTATACTACAGTAATGGAGGATACATGTTATTGGACATCTGTCAAAACCCATAGAAATGTGAAACACACAGAGTGAACATTATGTGAACTGTGGACTTTTAGTTCAAAAACAAGGTAAAAGAAAACACAAAAACAAAAACCAGTATATGGCAATAACACACAAGTCTAATACCTTTCTTGCTGTCTGTCAAAATTCTGCATACAGTAAAATAGTAACATTTATTGCTTCTAACATGCTGGTTTCTATGCTAAGCACTTATTTTTTTCAGCATTTTCGCAAGCATAGGCACTTTATATATATCATGTCATTTAATCCTCACAGATCCCACTATCACCCTCATTTTCAGTGAAAACTTATAAAAAGTTATAGGACATAATATGTGCTTCTTTATTAACCTATTAAGTAACAAGTGGTCATCTAATAGCTGCCATAATTTTGACATGGTATTGAGTACAGATAACATTTTGAAATATGTGCAACAAGTCATGTGATATAAAAGTATCAGCAGGCCGGGCGTAGTGGCTCACGCCTGTGATCCCAGCACTTTGGGAGGCCGAGGCGGGTGGATCACGAGGTCAAGAGATCAAGACCATCCTGGTCAACATGGTGAAACCCCGTCTCTACTAAAAATACAAAAAATCAGCTGGGCATGGTGGCACGTGCCTGTA
>NW_022437024.1:817939-835340 GCF_009761245.1 Sapajus apella
TAATCCCAGCACTTTGGGAGGCCGAGGCGGGTGGATCACGAGGTCAAAAGATCCAGACCATCCTGGTCAACATGGTGAAACCCCGTCTCTACTAAAAATACAAAAAATCAGCTGGGCATGGTGGCGCATGCCTGTGATCCCAGCTACTCAGGAGGCTGAGGCAGGAGAATTGCCTGAACCCAGGAGGCGGAGGTTGCGGTGAGCCGAGATCGCGCCATTGCACTCCAGCCTGGGTAACAAGAGTGAAACTCCGTCTCAAAAAAAAAAAAAAAAAGTATCAGCAATATCTACTGGGGACAAATCATAGCTACTGCTAATAACTACTGTGGCTCTTGCCTACATTCCATTTCACAAGTCGGTGAAATAATAAATTTTTCCACCCAAGTTCACAGACATCCTGAATTCTATCCATGGAAACCTTATCATGGACTCCCCAGGTTAAGAATTCTGGCCAAGGTACTTAATATGCTGCCACATTTTGCAAGCCTCTAGGGAATCAAGAGAAAACCAGGTCAATACTTTATTTTGAATGGATTCTAATGTAGCCTCTTTTCAAGCTTTTGCAAAGAAACCTGACGTATGCAAGGAGGTGGGGCACGAGCTGTTTTAGGTAAGCAGCATCGCCAGAAGTACTGAAGAGCTTTATATCATTAAAGAGACTCGGCAATATTAGGTTAATGACGTTTTCTAATCCATTACTATTTAGGCCTGAAGGGCCTGACGTCGAATTGAATCTTGTTGAAAGACCGGCGGGGGAAAGGATACAGGCGGGGAGAGAGGATGCCCCTGAGTTTTAACGCCTGCATACAAGAGTCGCTAAAACTTACTCGCACATAACTAGTTCAAATATTGGAAATCATCTTACTCACAGCACACTATAATTTACCAAGATGCTTATAACTTACACACACACACTCTGCAGAGAATTAGACAACTAGCAGGTTCAATAATGAATACAGAGACGACTCCTACAAGAAAACAGGGAACATTTTCCCTCCCTTTGAGGAAATGCATGTTGCCTACTGAGCTAATCTTCTGCCTCTCCTGATGTCAACGGAGAGCGAGAGCCATTTACGGCAGGTGCCTTGAGCCTGCCTGGAGGTCCCCTTCGGAATAATGCAGAGACTCAAGGATCCTGGTCAGCCTTTATTGGCCCCAGCTGGTCCTTCGGATGCTCAGGTGTGGGTGGAGGAGCCTCGGCCCCTGGAAAGGAGGGGGCCTACTCTCTCCGCAGGAGGCGGCGTTGCCTGCAGCCCGTCAGGGGTGGGTGGTGGGGAGACCCGTTTACCTGGCGGCGAGAAGACCCCGGGGCCCCTGCTGCCCTCCAGGTGCGAGGACAGCTCTGTCGCGCCCGCGGGAAGGACCGGCGAATCCGCGCGGCGGTCTCGGCGAGGACGGCAGGGGATGCTCCGCAGCTCCCGCACCGGCCCGGCGGGTTTTGTGGTTAGCAAGTTCCTGCTTCCGTCGCAGCGACGGAAAGTTTACAGCGGGGGCAGGGCACGTTCCTGCCCTGCAACCCGGAGCTGCTTCCCGGCCACATTAGCGCGTGCTCCCCGCGGAGGCTCCCGGCTCCTGGCCTCCGGCCCCAGCGCTGAGTCCTGCAGGGAGCCGGCGCCCACACACCGCGGACCCCCGGCTGAGCGCGCTGCGAGAGGCACTGCGCTGCTCCCTGCTGGTGGCCCGAGGGTCTGCAGCTGAGCCTTGCCTCGCGGAGGCCGGAGCCCGCAGCCCGCGCACATAAAAATAAACACGGGGAAAACGTCAAACAGTTCAAAAATAGGCGGTGACAAGTCTACCCCTTACCCCCGTGCCCCAGTCTCCTAATCTTCCTCCGCGGAGGCTGAGAGCAGTTTTTTGATGTTCAAGAGCTTACAGTGCATCCTATTAGGGGCATCGTTCTGAGAATCCTCTTTCCATATTTGGAGGGTGAAGTCCTCAATTAAGACGGCAATTCTTGGGTTAAATATTATGTGCAAGACAAACCTCAAGGAAGGTATTTGGCTTTCTGCAGGATTTATTGTTTGCAGGTAGGATAATAATGGTGAAAATGCTGTTGTCTGTAACATATATTAAAATTGTATCCCTAACACTTAGCATAGTGCCTGGTACACACCGGGCGCTCAGTAAATATTTAACTAAAATGTTTTTGTTGACTGAATGAATGGAAAAGAACTGCATAGGGAATAGGTTGTGGGAGTTTCTAAATCACTGCTGGCCCCATCCCCACCTCCACAAACACACACACAAATGCAACATTACTAAACGACTGACAATTTGTCATGTGGTTTAACCTTTGACAGTATCTTCACCTGTGTTGAAAGACCTTGGAGACCTGAAGCACTATGCAATTGCAAGTAAGTCTAGACCTGTAAGCCAACAGCTATAACCTAGTCATAACCAGTAACTTCAGGAGGATTAGGTTGACTGAGAATGCTTGTGAACAATGGTCCATTGTGTGAAACTAACTCTACTTGTAACCAAAGGATGACTCTTGAATTGCAAAGTCGCTAAAGCTTGGTTTGAAAGAGTCCCAAAGAAAAGTAAACTCCAGAGTAATTTCCCATTGCAGTGATTTTCCTGATGCAACAAGGGACTGATCTGCAAGTGTGTTTTATCTCTATAGATGATACACTTCAGGGTTCAGGGTGCAGAGCTATCACATTTTAAAAATCTGTCTACATGGGGTAATCCATGCTATTTACTAAGTAGACCTTTCCAATATTAGAAACTTCATATTCAGTGCTTTAATACAATGAACCTCTTTTCTTTTCCTTTTTAGAGACGGAGTCTCACTCTGTTGACCAGGCTGGAGTGCAGTGGCGCAATCTCGGCTCATTGCAACCTCCGCCTCTCAAGTTCTAGCAATTCTCTTGCCTCAGCCTCCTGAGTAGCTGGGACTAAGGGTGCACGCTGCCACACCCAGCTTATTTTTTGTATTTTAGTAGAGATGGGATTTCATCATGTTGCCCAGGCTGGTCTCAAACTCCTGAGCTCAGGTGATCCACCCGCCTCGGCCTCCCAAACTGTTAGAATTACAGGCATGACCCACCACACCCAGCCTGAACCTGTTTTCATTGAAGTGATGTTATTTTTTCAGTCATGACAGTGAACAAGGGACATTGATTAAAATAATGATTAAAGAAATATTTTCTATTGATATATGTTTAATTTATAATTTTTTTTTTCTTTTTTTTTTTTTTTTTTTTGAGACTCACTCTCTCTCTGTTGCCCAGATGGGAGGGCAGTGACGTGATGTTGGCTCACTGCAACCTCTGCCTCCTGGGTTCAAGGATTTCTCCTGACTCAGCCTCTCTAGTAGTTGGGACTACAGGTGTGTGCCACCACGCCTGGCTAATTTTTTTTTTTTTTTCCAAGACAGGGTTTCACTATGTTGGTCAGGCTGGTCTCGAACTCCTGACCTCAAGTGATCCACCCACCTCGGCCTTCCAAAGTGCTGGGATTACAGGCGTAAGCCACCGCGCCAGCCTAATTTTTTGCATTTTTAGTAGAGATGGGGTTTCACCATGTTACAGGATGGTCTTGATCTCCTGAGCTCATGATCCACCCACCTTGGCCTCCCAAAGTGCTGGGATTACAGGTGTGAGCCACCATGCCTGGCCCATTCATTCATTTTTTGAGACAGGGTCTTGCTCTGTTGCCCATACTGGAGTGCAATGGCACAATCACAGCTCACTGCAGCTTTGATCACCTGGGCTAAAAATAATTATCTTGCCTCAGCCTCTTGAGCAGCTGAGACCACAGGCACACACCACCACACCCAGCCAATGTTCTTAATATTTAAAAGAAATTTTAACACGGAGTCTCGCTCAATCGCCCAGGTGGAGTGCAGTGATGCGATCTCGGCTCACTGTAATCTCCGCCGCCCAGGTTCAAGAAATTCTCCTGCATCAGTCTCCTGAGTAGCTAAGATTACAGGATCATGCCACCATGCCCAGCTAATTTTCGTATTTTTAGTAGAGTCAGGGTTTCACCATGTTGGTCAGGTTGGTCTTGAACTCCTGACATCAAGTGATCTGCCCACCTCGGCCTCCCACAGTGCTGGGATTATAGATGTGAGCCACCACACCCAGCGTTTTAAATTATTTGTATAGATGAGGTCTTGCTACATTGGCCAGGCTGGTCTTAAACTCCTGGGCTCAAGTGATCATCCTGCCTTGGACTCTCAAAGTGCTGGGATTACAGGTGTGAGCCACCATGCCTGGCCCACAGGCCAGGAGAACCACAGTGGTTCACCACTACACCTGGCTTACTTAAAAAAAATTAATTAAAAAAACCCTTTAATTTCTGGCCTTACTGAGTCATAACTTAAAAATTATATCCATTGTCATTTCATTTCCTGAAGAGATTCTTGATTCTCTTCTCTGAGGGCTAGAAGTCCCATCTATGTGGAGTTAGATTTTTTAAAAAGTAATCAAAAAATGTGTTAAGCACCTGCAGGGGAAATTAAAGACCAATAATACCAATGAGATCCACCTTCAAGATGTTCATAGTTCAGAAGGAGAAAGAGTCAAGTGAATCAATGACTGTATAAACAATAAGTGTAATGAAGGCCAGGCTCACGCCTGTAATCTCAGCACTTTGGGAGGCCAAGGCAGGAGGATCACTTGAGCCCAGGAGTTTGAGGCCAGCCTGGGCAACATAACAAGAATCCATCTCTACAAAAAATAAAAATTAGCCTGGTATGGTGGTACACCCCAGGCAGGGGCTGTAGTGAGCCATGATAGCACCACTGCCCTCCAGCCTGAGCAACAGAGTGGGCACTTGTCCCTGCCCTCCCCAAGAAAAGAATAAATGTCATTCCTTCCAGTGAAGGAAGGAATTTGATAGAAGATGGCAACTTAAAAAAGCTCAGAGAAGGGACATCTGATCTCAATTTCTGGGAGGTGGTGTTTAAGTAAATTATCGAAGAACGAAGTTATTAGCTAGATGAGGAAGAAAAGGCTGAATATTTCAGGAATAGGAAACTGCATGACCACCAGGAAATTCAGCCTGTTAGAAGGGTTACCAGTGTACACACAAGAATAGAGAGAGAGGCTGGGGTCAGAGCAGGAAGGTTTTCATATGTTAAATCTTAAACTTTATCCTAAAGGCATGGGGAGTTCCTGAAGGTTTTTTGTAGGGCAGCGACAGGTCCAGAGACCTAACTAATATTCTAGAAAATTTTCTCTACCTGCCACAGGAGGGATGGATTGAAGGACGTGAGGCCAAGGCCTCTCTTCCAAGAAAGGGAAGTGATAAGGCCCTGAAATGGGCATGGAGATAGAAGAGAAATTAAGAGGAGAGTCTCTCCAGGACGCAATGATTGGTTGCATGTAGTGCTGACAGTAAACAGGCTTCTGGCTTGGGAGCCTGGTTGGATGGGAGTACCAGGTCATATAAAGACACGGGAAGAGGAGCCAGTCTGGAATGGACAGAGGCATGATGAGTTTTGAAAACAAGTCCTAGTTTTGTCACTTACTAGTTGTGTGACCAAGAATAAATCACTTAACTTTTCTGTGACATTATGAAATGTAAGTCATATAAAGTAACTTAAAGTAGATACCACTTTTTTAATGCAGGTCTAACATATATACCTGTAGTCTTATAAACTCGTAAAGGCTGTTCGATTGCTAGTTATTACATATTCAATAATACAGTTTGCTGCTTATGTAGAAGGGATTTTAAAGGTGCTAAAAGACATCAATCTCAAATGTTTCCTAGCTTTAAAGCTCCTTCAGCAGACTCCTTATGTTATATAAATGCTCATTTAATTTTCTTGCCACCAGACTGTAAGCTTCCCAAATACAGGCACTGGGTCTTGATGAATTTTTTATTGTTAGTCTGTATCAAGTGCCTAGTACATTACAGGTTCTCAAGAAATGTTGAGCCAGTGAAGGAAGGAATTTTATCTTTATATATTCTTTTTCTGAATATCGCTTTATGGATATAGAATTTGCATACCATACAATTTAACCTCATAAACTGTACTCTTCGGTGGTTAATATATTCAGAGTTATGCATGCATCGCTACAATTTTAGAACATTTTCATCAACCCCAGAAAGAAACCTCATAACCAATAATAGCCTACTTTTCCCTTCCACCCACCCCTCCTTGTCCTTAGGCAACACTAATGTATTTCTCTCTCTGTCGTGCCTCTCCTGGACATTTCATATAAATGGAATCTACAATATGTGGTCTTATGTGACAGGTCTTTTTCATATTGAATAATGTTGTCAAGGTTAATCTATGTTGTAGCATGTATCAGTATCATATCTTTCCCTTATTTTAGTGGAATAAATATTCCATTATATGGATATACTACACTTTATCCATTCATCAGTTGATGGGATAGAATATCCTTTTAAGAATGAAACGTTTATCCAAAGGGAAGCATAAAAAACACCATCACATCAGTATGGACTAGTGTATGGAACACAAGGCAAATATATTTTTATGTGGAAAAGGGGCAATAAGAGCCAGAATGAGTGACTCTCCATCCCTCACCGCTTTAACCTCCTCTCTCACCTAACCCTCAAAGAGGGGAATCTGGGAGAGGAAGCAAAGAGTCTCCAGAAGGGAACTGTCTCACTGCTTAGTGGGACCTTCCGAGTCCCATCAGCCTGTGTGGTTTATGTAAACCTCAAGACTAGTCAGACACAACCTTCTAAAAGCCTACCCTGATCTCTCAGGCAGTTTTTAAGTTTTATCTTCATATTCCCAGAGAACACTGTACTTAGATTCACTTGCATTTTTCTCATTGTATTGCAATGGTGAGTAGAGCAAAGAGCATCAGACAGTCCTAAATAGTTCTACCACTTACCAGCTGCTGACCATGGAGGAGTCACCCATTTACAGGCCTCAGGGTTGTTGTGAAAATTAAATAAGGTAAAACGGGAAATGTTTGTGATACAGTAGAGTGGAAGGGACTTAAAACATCATTTTTTGTCAACTGGACACACCTAATATTATGTTTTATGCATATAAAATCTCAAGGGATTTGCTTGTAATTTCTTGATGCAAACAACATAAATATAAAATGAGTAGCAAGGTTCGGAGAATTCCACAGCCAGCTAACTCCTTGATGGCATTGCATTGCTAGGTCTACTGCCTTGCCCTGGCAAAAGTGGCAGTTTACTTTTTGGATTACTTGTACTCCCTCTTCGCCTTTTATTAGTTTCAGAGTGACTTGTTGATAACTGTCAAGGTCCCCAAAAAGCGCCTAGCCAAAAAGGTCCTTCGCTTCTCTTTAAAGATGCGCACTTCTAATACATGAATCAGCATTTTCCATTTTTAAATTTTTCTCTCATTTCCAGCTGCTTCTTTCACCGTCTTCTGGTATTTTTTTGTTTGTCTATTTGGTCGTCCACTGCTAAACTCCCAGCTCTTCAGAATTAAAAATGAGCTTTGCATCCAGGCTGTAGTGGGTTCGAATCCTGAGTCTATCTAGGATTTCTTTTTCCATCTGTAAAACAGGGTTAAAAATACCTAATTTGTAAAGTTGTTCTCACATGTGGGTGTTGAAGAACTTAATAGTGTGGGTGGTGTTTTAAAGGTGACCATGATTACAACTGAAAAGGGCTTAACCTTTTCGCAGCTCTGGCTCCGAGGAGGTCAGGCCCTTTAAGGTGGGGTTGCACCTAATCGCAGGAGTGGGTCTCTCCGCCTCTCCCTCGGGCCGGGGGCGGGGCCTCCTAACCCGGAACTGACGGTCGGGCGTAACCGGCACCGCCCATCCGCGTCCCGGAAGGAGCGAGCTTTCGGCGCCTGAACCAGTGAGTGAAAGCGGCGTCGTCCGCGGGCCGCAGGTGCGGCAACGCAAGCGTTATCTGCCTCTTCTCTTAGGGCTCCTCGAAAGGAGGAGGGCGAGCCGCATGCGTTCGCGCCGCGCCTCCTTGGCGTTTCTGTTCCCCAAATAGGGCCTCTCCTCCCGCCGCCCAGGCCCCAGCGTGGACGGGTCGCGTCAGCCCCACAGATTAGTTTCGCCGCGGTGCGCAGACTCTGCCTTGCCTCCCCGTCCCGGTCCCTGGCCCCTGCTCTGTCGCCCGCCGCCGGAGCGGTGATCGCCCGGCCCGCCGTTCTTCTGCTGCCACCGCTGCCGGCACCATGGGCAGTGAGCAGAGCTCCGAGGCCGAGAGCCGACCCAACGATCTGAACTCCTCAGGTCGGTGTCCTAACCTCCCACCCTCCTCCAGCCCGCCCTGTCCGCTTGCAGAGCGCGGGCTGCCTCCCAGCCTACTGGGGTCTGGGACGGCGGACGGGAACGCACAGAAAGCCCTCATATCATGCTACTAGGGGGAAAAAAAAAGTCACTATCTGTCCTGGCCTCGATTCCCCTAATGGAAGTGCCTGTGACTGCAAGCTAAGCCAGCGTGGGCGCCGGTGCCCATTTATTTTCAAAACAGCCGTTTCACCCAGCTACAGCCTACTGTTTAAAAGACGACCTAATTAATTTTTGGCTCTAGTGCGCATGGCTGATGTAGTGAGATTTGGCTCACACAGTGGATGGATTATAGGACCTCTAAGAACAGGCAGTTTCTTAAAAACAGGGTTTAGAGGTTTTCTGAAGGGGTATGTGATAGGTATCCACTTGCTTTGAACCCTTGATTGCAAAGGTCTCCAGAAACAGATTTTTCTTCTCAGAAGGTGTCTTGGTCCCTTTTCTAATATTGTAGAGGTTGGCCAGACAGGCTCCGGTGTTTTCCATTGTTGTCCCCTGTCCATGATTTTTAGATTCCTCTAAGCGTTTGAGAAAGAATGGGAGGATTATTGTGTTTGCAATATAATGAGTGTTCAATAAATAAAACAGCTGATGTTTAATTGAGGACCATTTGCTGCTTTTTTTTGTTACCCACACACTCAGCTGGCAGTGCCTTGGATAAACTCCGGGGTTGCTAATGCAAATTGGTTAAATCCGGGGCCTAAAAAGAGTCTCCGATTTTAGAAGTTCTCTATTCTTTATAGGCTCTGTAATTCAGAAATAGGCAAGCTAATACATCTCAGGGTGTTTCACACTGAAGTGTGACCTTCAAGACTAATTCAGACCTACATTCTGGGGGCTGGATTGGGGCAGCTTTGAATGGTGAGCAGCATCTACTAGCTTTGCTAAGTTTTTCTATTTCCTTGGAAGGCCCAGAGTATCATATCTGTTATAACAAATATAATTATGAACGCTTTCATTTTTGCCTCTGTGGCAGGATAGAAACATTTTTGGGAGAAGAGGTGTGGCATCTTTTTAATATGTTTGCTTGCCGATGAACCAACAGCATTCACTCATTTCTGATGTTAGAATTTGCCTCTTCCTCTGTGCCAAGTACTTTACATATATTTACATGTAATTTTTGCAGTAATCCCATTTTACAGATAAGGTAGTAGAGGCTGGCAAGAATGTTTTGAAGTCCCGTTTCCTCTGGCATCTGGGGAAGGAGGAATCACACTTAATTTGTAGCAGGAGAAATTTCTGGCATGGCTTTTGTAAAATGTTAAGTAAATTACCAAAAGTGGTTAAGAAATATTTCTTGAAAAGCAGCAGAGATTTTTCTAAAAGAGTGAATGCTGAGTCTCGGGAGATGAGCTTCCAGGAGGCAAAGCAGTTCTATGGCATCCCTGGATTAACTTTTGAGATATGACTATAATGAGCCAGGGAATATTACCTTCTAGAGAGTAAAACACTTTAAAGATTCATTGTTGCCTCAGTCTGGAAGATATTTGGGGGAGGGGATGATTTTTGGTCTAGGTAGTTCTTTATAATTTGAATCACTTCCCTCTAAATAGATTACATTCTCCCAAGGAACCTGAATTGATCTCCCTCTTTGTCCGTCCTCCAAATGTCTGATTTTTGCCTCAACCTGGAATGGACTTACTGGCTATTTTTGCCCTTCTTGGACTAATGTTACAATTTTATTTTTTTTTATTTTTTATTTATTTATTTTTTTTTGAGACGGAGTTTCGCTCTTGTTACCCAGGCTGGAGTGCAATGGTGCAATCTCGGCTCACCGCAACCTCCGCCTCCTGGGTTCAGGCAATTCTCCTGCCTCAGCCTCCTGAGTAGCTGGGATTACAGGCACGCGCCACCATGCCCAGCTAATTTTTTGTAGCTTTAGTATAGACGGGGTTTCACCGTGTTGACCAGGATGGTCTCGATCTCTTGACCTCGTGATCCACCCGCCTCGGCCTCCCACAGTGCTGGGATTACAGGCTTGAGCCACCGCGCCCGGCTTAATGTTACAATTTTAAGAGTGAGGGGCTGTAGTCCTAGCTACTCAGGGGGCCAGGCAGGATGATTGCTGGAGCCCAGGACTTTAAATCCAGCCTGGGCAATGTAGTGAGACCGTGAATTTTTTTTTAATTAATTTTGAGACAGAGTCTCACTGTTGCCTAGCCTGGAGTGCAGTGGCATGATCCTGGCTGACTACAACCTCTGACTCTTGGGTTCAAGCAATTCTCATGTCTTAGCCTCTGGAGTAGCTGGGATTACAGGTGCCTGCCACCACTCCTGGCTAATTTTTGTATTTTTAGTAGAGATAGGGTTTCACCATTACTCAAGTGATCCGCCCACCTCGGCCTCCTGAAGTGCTGGGATTACAAGTGTGAGCCACCGTGCCCAGCCACCTTGACTCAAAAAAAAAGTGAGGAGGCTGAAGCCTCAGGAATAGGCCCATCATTTGGGGTTGAGACAGGGTTTTTTCTGGACTTACTAAACATAGCTGACCTGATGTGGTAGGGTACATAGACAGCTTTGCAACTACAGTGTCGCAGAGATGGGCCTGTGTGCCATTAACTTACAGATCTCTAATTCCTTTGCTAACTGCCTCTACCTCTGTTGACTTCGGGCAAGTCACAGTCAAATTATGTACCCTTTATTTCTCATTTTAGAAATAGGATATATATCAAGATAGCAGGAGATTTAAAGGAGAAAGTAAAAACAATCTGCCTATACTTTTGTGCGCTGAAAACGAAAGAAATTCATTCATATTATATAATCCTGTAATGGGCTGGGTGCAGTGGCTCATGCCTGTAATCCCAGCATTTGGGGAGGTTGAGGCAGGTGGATCACAAGGTCAGGAGTTCGAACCAGCCTGGCCAATATGGTAAAACCACAGCTCTACTAAAAACATAAAAATTAGCCAGGGGTGGTGGTGCATGCCTCTAGTCCCAGCTACTCTGGAGGCAGAGGGAGGAGAATTACTTGAACCCAGGAGGCAAAGGTTGCAGTGAACCAAGATTGTGTCACTGTACTCCAGCCTAGGTGACAGAGCAAGACTCCGCCTCAAAATAAAATCCTGTAATGTCTGGAGTTTGTGGTTGTTGTTTTGTTTATTGAGACTCTTCCTCTCTTACCCATGCAGTGGTGTGATCATGGCCCGCTGCAGCCTTGACCTCCTAGGCTCGAGTGATCTTCCCATCCCAGCTTCCCAAGTAGCTGGGACTACAGCATGCACCACCACACCTGGCTAATTAAAAAATTTTTTTTGTAGAGACAGGGTGTTATTATGTTGCCCAGGTTGATCTTGAACTCCTGGACTCCAGTGATCCTCTCACCTCAGCCTCTCAAAGTGCTGAGATTACAGGCATGAGCCACCACACCCAGCCTGAGTTGTGGTTTGTTTGATTTTTTTTTTTTTTTTTTTTTTTGAGATGGAGTTTCACTCTTGTTACCCAAGCTGGAGTGCAATGGCGCAATCTCGGCTCACCGCAACCTCCGCCTCCTGGGTTCAGGCAATTCTCTTGCCTCAGCCTCCTGACCAGCTGGGATTACAGGCACACGCCACCATGCCCAGCTGATTTTTTGTATTTTTAGTAGAGACGGGGTTTCACCATGTTGACCAGGATGGTCTCGATCTGTTGACCTCGTGATCTACCCGCCTCGGCCTCCCAAAGTGCTGGGATTACAGGCATGAGCCACCACACCCGGCCCTAATTTTTGTATTTTTAGTAGAGGCAGGGTTTCACCATGTTGGCCAGGCTAGTCTCAAACTCCTGACCTCAGGTGATCTGCCCTCCCTGGTGTTCTGCTGGGATTATAGGCAGGAGCCACTGTGCCTGGCTCCAGCCTAAGGTTTAAAAAATACTATAGAAAATAGTTTCTATAATTTATTCCCCGCCACCCCAACCCCCATTGCAAAATAGCTACATTGTATAAAAATTTTTTTTTTAATCACTACACCAAAAACTGCTTTGGTGAGGCAGAGGTACCTAACCTAATATGCATTTCCTAAGCAGTGTAACTTTATTTTCAGTGACTCCTTCACCAGCCAAGCATAGAGCCAAGATGGATGATATTGTGGTTGTAGCTCAGGGCTCCCAGGCCTCACGGAATGTCAGCAACGATCCTGATGTCATCAAGTTGCAAGAGATTCCAACCTTCCAGCCCCTTTTGAAAGGTAAAGGATTGTATTTTGTTTTATCTGAACTTGCTGGAGAGGTTTGTGTAGCCCTACTGCTTTCTCCCTACATTTCCCTGTGCCTTGCTTTCTCATCTCCTTTAGGTCTTTACTTAAAATGGCATCTTCTCAGGGAAGCCTTTCTTGATTTCCCTAATTAAAATTGCAGCCCCTGTCCCTACCTGTTTTCCTCTATAGCACTTAATTACCATTGACCTACTGCAAATTCCTTTACTGTCTGTATTTCTCTGTTAGAATGTGAGCTCCATGATGGCTGGTATTTTCTCTTTTGCTCACTGTTGAATTCCTAGCACTTGAAATAGAACCTGGTATAAGATAGGGACTAAGGAAGTGAATGAATGAGGTTGGAAATGGCCCTTCCCTGTTATAGTCCCATGAAAAGATTTTGATTCTTATTTGTGATCTGGACAGTGGGTGGAGTAGTTCAGACCCATAGAGGAAAATCTCCATCATTACTGATACGCTTGTAATTAATCCTGGCGGCTTTTTTCTTTTTTATGAGATGGAGTTTCACTCTTGTTACCCAGGCTGGATGCAATGGTGTGATCTCGGCTCACCACAACCTCTGCCTCCCAGGTTCAAGCAGTTCTCCTCCCTCAGCCTCCTAAGTAGCTGAGATTACCAGCATGTACCGCCATGCCCAGCTAATTCTAATTTTGTATTTTTAGTAGAGACAGGGTTTCTCCATGTTGGTCAGGCTGGTCTTGAACTTCTGACCTCACGTTATCCGCCTGCTGTGGACTCCCAAAGTGCTGGGATTATAGGTATGAGCCACTGTGCCTGTTGTTGGCTGTTTTATATGAGAGAAGAATGTGTGTTTGAGAAGAGAGGTTACCCACCCAATTAGGATGTATTGTGACAGTTACCTTTTGACATGAAGGCCATAACTTTATAATGTTCATATCTCCATTAAGTAGTGGAGATGATTTTTATATTAACTGGTGTTTCTGCTATAAGAGTCCTTCAGTTTCCTCTTCCCTCGCTTCCCGAATAAAGATTAGGAAATAATGAACATAAGACCCTGGTTTACTTAACTTGGCATAATACAATGTAAAACATCTTACATTATTACCTCGGTTGGTATCCGAGTTACGGCAGCAAAATAAAGAAAAAAAGGAAAAAAAATTACATTTCCATAACTATTTGCATTAAAATGCCCCTCCTCATACATATATCATCCCTTTAATTCTTGTATCATTAAATGTGTTTCACTGATTGGGGTAAGATCATGCAGCTGACATATAGAGAAGTTGACCTTGAACCTTCTTCATTGATGTCAAATTCTGTATTACACTGTTCAACACTATTTAAAAAACAAAAATGATGCTTTATAGATGATCCATATATTGTCTCATTCTTACCAGAGCTTCATCTGTTTCACAGATAAGGAAATACAAGCTGTCAATTTCTTCCCTATAGGTTCAGGATTAGACTTTAGTAAACATTTTGGCTTCTTTTTTTTTTTTTTTGATACTCAGTTTTTGCTTTTGCCACCCAGGCTTGAGTGTAATGACGCGGCTCATTGCAACCACCGCCTCCTGGGTTCAAGCGATTCCCTTGCCTCAGCCTCCTGAAGTAGCTGGGATTACTGATGCACTGCTAAATTTGTTTTTTTTATTTTTAGTAGACGGGGTTTCACCATGTTGGCCAGGCTGGTCTTGAACTCCTGACCTCAGATGATCCATCCCCTTCAGCCTCCCAAAGTGCTGGGATTACAGGTGTGAGCTACCATGCCCGGCCTACTCATCTTCTTAGTTTTCATGATTTTGAGGGATAATGTGATTCTCTAAAGAAGCCAACAATATAGTAGGGCATGGTGGCTCACATCTGTAATTTCAGCACTTTGGGAGGGTAAGGCAGGAGGATCACTTGAGTTCAAGAGTTCAAGACCAGCCTGGGCAACATAGTGAGACTCTGTCTCTACAGGTAATACAAAAAATTAGCCAGGCATGGTGGCACATGCATGTCATCCCTGCTACTTGGGAAGCTGTTGTAGGAGGATTGTTTAAGCCCAGGAGGTTGAGGGTGTAGTGAACAGTAGTCATGTCACTACATACCAGCCTAGGTGACAGAACGAGACCCTTTCTCAAAAACAAAATAAGCCAGCCAGGCACAGTGGCTCACGCCTGTAATCTTAGCACTTTGGGAGGCTGAGGTAGATAGATCTTAAGGTCAGAAGATGGAGACCATCCTGGCCAACACAGTGAAACCCTGTCTCTACTAAAAATACAAAAAATTAGCTGGGTGTGGTGGTACATGCCTGTAGTACCAACTAATCAGGAGGCTGAGGCAGGAGAAGGGCTTGAACCTGGGTGGCGGAGGTTGCAGGGAGCTGAGATCACACTATTGCACACCAGCCTGGGCGACAGAGCAAGACTCCATCTCAAAAAAAAAAAAAAAAAAGCCAACATTAATGAAATTTCCATCTTTACATTTACTTGTACAATCAGATTAAAAGACATAGATGGCTTTTATTTTTAGAAATTTAGAGTTGGACACTGTGTTCTATAAATGTCCCTTCTGGAGTTGCATGTAGTGCTGCCTACAACCCCACAACCAGAGTTTTCATACCCCTGTTTCGTGTTATTTTCGTCCTCCCTTCTCCTAACCTCTTCTAGACCTGGATGGGACCTTATGTGACCAACCCTTGTCTCCACTTTAGGGAAATACTCAACATAGTAAATAGAAGTTTGAAATATAGTTAATACTTTTCAGGGATTAGCTTTTTAGTCATTTGAAATATAACTGACTCTTGTACAACTTGGGGGTTAGGGGTATTCCCTTTCCAATCATACAGTAAAAAAATTTGCATATAGGCTGGGTATGGTGGCTCACACCTGTAATCCCAGCATTTTGGGAGGCCAAGGTGGGCCGATCACTTGAGGTCAGGAGTTCAAGACCAGCCTGCTAATATGATGAAACCCGTTTCTACTAAAAATACAAAAAATTAGTTGGGCACGGTGGTGTGCACCTGTAATAATCCCAACTGCTTGGGAGGCTGAGGCAGGAGAATTGCTTGAGCCAGGGAGGTGGAGGTTGCAGTGAGCCAAGATCTAGACATTGCACTCCAGCTTGGGCAACAAGAGCGAATCTCCATCTCAAAAAAAAAAAAAAAAAAAAACTACCTATAACTTTGAACTTACCCAAAACTTAACTACTAATAGCCTTCTTTTTAGTAGAGGCCTTACTGATAGCATCAACAGTTGATTAACACATCTTTTGTGTTATATGCATTATAAACTGCATTGTTACAATAAAGTAAACTAGAGAAAAGAAAATGTATTAGGAAAATTATAAGGAACGCCGGGCGCGGTAGCTCATGCCTGTAATCCCAGTACTTTGGGAGGCTGAGGCGGGTGGATCACTTCAGGTCAGGAATTTGAGACCAGCCAGGCCACCATAGTGACACCCATCTCTACTAAAATTACAAAAATTAGGTGGGTGTGGCGGTGTGCACCTATAGTCCCAGCTACTTGGGAGGCTGAGGCATGAGAATTGCTTGAACCTGAGAGGTGGAGGTTGCAGTGAGCCCACATTGTGCCACTGCACACCAGCCTAGGTGATGGAGCAAGACTTGGTCTCAAAAAAAAGAAAATTTTAAGGAAGAAAAAGTATATTAACTAATCATTAGGTGGAAGTAGATCATCATAAAGGTCTTCATCATTGTCTTCATGCTGAGTTGGCCGAGAAGGAGGAAAAGGAGGGGTTGGTTTTGCTATCTTAGGGATAGCAGAGGCAGAAGAAGATCCTCATATAAGTGGACCCATGTCGTTCAGACCCATGTTGTTCAAGGGTAAACTGTAATTCGTTTTATGATAATCACCAGTAGGGGAAATATCTAGGAGAAGACTTGGTGTTAAGAGAAGCTAACCTCAGATTTAAAGTCATCGCTGAAGGCGGGGCTTGGTGGCTCACGCCTGTAATCCTAGCACTTCGGAAGGCCAAGGTGGTTGGATCACCTGAGCACAGGAGTTCGAGGCTAGCCTGGCCAACATGGCACATCCCTGTCTCTACAAAAAAATACAAAAATTAGCTGGGCATGGTGTTGCACACCTGTAGTTCTAGCTACTCAGGAAGTTGAGGTGGGAGTATTGCTTGAGCCCGAGAGGTGGAGGTTGGAGCAAGCCAAGAGTGCATCATGGCACTCCAATCTAGGCAACAGAGCGAGACTGTGTCTCAAAATAAATAATCACTGAGTGCCCTAAAAGTGCATAATTAATGTGATGCAGTTAATTCAGTGCAATGCAACTGGACCTGGTTGCATTGATAAATGAGTTTTAACTGGAACTTTGCCACCAACTATTATGTTGTCCTGGCTTTGTTTTTCCACCCCTTTGAGCCTTGGTTATTAAGAACACTGAGAATAGGTGTGGGAAGGAGGAAGGTTAGTAAGGAGCAGGTTACAGGAAGAGGTTATCTGGGATTTGGTTAAGGAAGGTAGAGATAAGATCATGGCTCACTGCAGCCTCGACCTCCTGGGCTTAAGCGATCCTCCCATCTCAGCTTCCAGAGTAGTTGGGACTACAGTGTGCACCACCACACCCGGCTAATTAAAAGAAATGTTTTTTTGTAGAGACAGGGTGTCACTATGTTACCCATGTTGGTCTCGAGCTCCAGACTCCCGTGCTCCTCCCACAGTGCTGAAACTACAGGCATGAGCCACCATGCCCTGCTGCGATTTAAAAAATAATACAGAAAGTAGTTTCTATAATTCATCCCTCCCCACTCCCACTTGATGAGAGTGGTATGAATCTAGAAATGGCAACATGTGGCTGTGGCCAGACTATAGCAAACAAAAAGCCAGTGAGCATTTAAGGTGATGCTCATGTTTCACCTGTGAAGACGAAGCATCTTGGGCTGTGATTAGGAAAGATAAGCAAAGGGGAATAATATTGGGTGGAAATGATAAGTATAATTATAACAGTCGTATCTTATTCTCCCCCCCCCATACTTCTACATAATAGCTATTGTTCTTTCCTTTTTTTGGGGATGGAGTCTT
>NW_022437024.1:835440-835763 GCF_009761245.1 Sapajus apella
GATGGAGTCTTGCTCTTGTCACCCAGGCTGGAGTGCAATGGCATGATCTCGACTCACTGCAACCTCTGCCTCCTAGGTTCAACTGATTCTCCTGCCTCAGCCTCCTGAGTAGCTGGAATTACAGGCGCCCACTACTATGCCCAAATAATTTTTGTATTTTTAGTAGAGACAGGGTTTTGCTATGTTGGCCAGGCTAGTCTTGAACTCCTGACCTTGTGATCCGCCTGACTCAGCCTCCCAAAATGCTGGATTTACAGGCGTGAGCCACCATGCCCGGCCGTTCTTTTCATTTTTTATAGATTAAAATATTGAGGCCTAGAGGG
>NW_022437024.1:836163-838927 GCF_009761245.1 Sapajus apella
TAGCTGGGTGTGGTGGTACATGCCTGTAGTACCAACTAATCAGGAGGATGAGGCAGGAGTTGGGCTTGGACGGGGGGGGTGGAGGTGAGGGGAAATGAAACCAAACCATTCCACCCCGGGCGGGAGAAAAAACACAGACCCCAAAAAAAAAAAAAAAAAAAAAAAAGCCAACATTAATGAAATTTCCATCTTTACATTTACTTGTACAATCAGATTAAAAGACATAGATGGCTTTTATTTTTAGAAATTTAGAGTTGGACACTGTGATCTATAAACGTCCCTTCTGGAGTTGCATGTAGTGCTGCCCACAACCCCACAACCAGAGTTTTCATACCCCTGTTTCGTGTTATTTTCGTCCTCTCTTCTCCTAAACTCTTCTAGACCTGGATGGGACCTTATGTGACCAACCCTTGTCTCCACTTTAGGGAAATACTCAACATAGTAAATAGAAGTTTGAAATATAGTTAATACTTTTCAGGGATTAGCTTTTTAGTCATTTGAAATATAACTGACTCTTGTACAACTTGGGGGTTAGGGGTATTCCCTTTCCAATCATGCAGTAAAAAAATTTGCATATAGGCTGGGTATGGTGGTTCACACCTGTAATCCCAGCATTTTGGGAGGCCAAGGTGGGCCGATCACTTGAGGTCAGGAGTTCAAGACCAGCCTGCTAATATGATGAAACCCGTTTCTACTAAAAATACAAAAAATTAGTTGGGCACGGTGGTGTGCACCTGTAATAATCCCAACTGCTTGGGAGGCTGAGGCAGGAGAATTGCTTGAGCCAGGGAGGTGGAGGTTGCAGTGAGCCAAGATCTAGACATTGCACTCCAGCTTGGGCAAAAAGAGCGAATCTCCATCTCAAAAAAAAAAAAAAAAAAAAAACTACCTATAACTTTGAACTTACCCAAAACTTAACTACTAATAGCCTTCTTTTTAGTAGAGGCCTTACTGATAGCATCAACAGTTGATTAACACATCTTTTGTGTTATATGCATTATAAACTGCATTGTTACAATAAAGTAAACTAGAGAAAAGAAAATGTATTAGGAAAATTATAAGGAACGCCGGGCGCGGTAGCTCATGCCTGTAATCCCAGTACTTTGGGAGGCTGAGGCGGGTGGATCACTTCAGGTCAGGAATTTGAGACCAGCCAGGCCACCATAGTGACACCCATCTCTACTAAAATTACAAAAATTAGGTGGGTGTGGCGGTGTGCACCTATAGTCCCAGCTACTTGGGAGGCTGAGGCATGAGAATTGCTTGAACCTGAGAGGTGGAGGTTGCAGTGAGCCCACATTGTGCCACTGCACTCCAGCCTGGGTCATGGGAGCAAGACTTGGTCTCAAAAAAAAGAAAATTATAAGGAAGAAAAAGCGTATTAACTAATCATTAGGTGGAAGTAGATCATCATAAAGGTCTTCATCATTGTCTTCATGCTGAGTTGGCCGAGAAGGAGGAAAAGGAGGGGTTGGTTTTGCTATCTTAGGGATAGCAGAGGCAGAAGAAGATCCTCATATAAGTGGACCCATGTCGTTCAGACCCATGTTGTTCAAGGGTAAACTGTAATTCGTTTTATGATAATCACCAGTAGGGGAAATATCTAGGAGAAGACTTGGTGTTAAGAGAAGCTAACCTCAGATTTAAAGTCATCGCTGAAGGCGGGGCTTGGTGGCTCACGCCTGTAATCCTAGCACTTCGGAAGGCCAAGGTGGTTGGATCACCTGAGCACAGGAGTTCGAGGCTAGCCTGGCCAACATGGCACATCCCTGTCTCTACAAAAAAATACAAAAATTAGCTGGGCATGGTGTTGCACACCTGTAGTTCTAGCTACTCAGGAAGTTGAGGTGGGAGTATTGCTTGAGCCCGAGAGGTGGAGGTTGGAGCAAGCCAAGAGTGCATCATGGCACTCCAATCTAGGCAACAGAGCGAGACTGTGTCTCAAAATAAATAATCACTGAGTGCCCTAAAAGTGCATAATTAATGTGATGCAGTTAATTCAGTGCAATGCAACTGGACCTGGTTGCATTGATAAATGAGTTTTATCTGGAACTTTGCCACCAACTATTATGTTGTCCTGGCTTTGTTTTTCCACCTCTTTGAGCCTTGGTTATTAAGAACACTGAGAATAGGTGTGGGAAGGAGGAAGGTTAGTAAGGAGCAGGTTACAGGAAGAGGTTATCTGGGATTTGGTTAAGGAAGGTAGAGATAAGATCATGGCTCACTGCAGCCTCGACCTCCTGGGCTTAAGCGATCCTCCCACCTCAGCTTCCAGAGTAGTTGGGACTACAGTGTGCACCACCACACCCGGCTAATTAAAAGAAATGTTTTTTTGTAGAGACAGGGTGTCACTATGTTACCCATGTTGGTCTCGAGCTCCAGACTCCCGTGCTCCTCCCACAGTGCTGAAACTACAGGCATGAGCCACCATGCCCTGCTGCGATTTAAAAAATAATACAGAAAGTAGTTTCTATAATTCATCCCTCCCCACTCCCACTTGATGAGAGTGGTATGAATCTAGAAATGGCAACATGTGGCTGTGGCCAGACTATAGCAAACAAAAAGCCAGTGAGCATTTAAGGTGATGCTCATGTTTCACCTGTGAAGACGAAGCATCTTGGGCTGTGATTAGGAAAGATAAGCAAAGGGGAATAATATTGGGTGGAAATGATAAGTATAATTATAACAGTCGTATCTTATTCTCCCCCCCCCATACTTCTACATAATAGCTATTGTTCTTTCCTTTTTTTGGGGATGGAGTCTT
>NW_022437024.1:839027-854723 GCF_009761245.1 Sapajus apella
TGCTCTTGTCACCCAGGCTGGAGTGCAATGGCATGATCTCGGCTCACTGCAACCTCCGCCTCCTAGGTTCAACTGATTCTCCTGCCTCAGCCTCCTGAGTAGCTGGAATTACAGGCGCCCACTACTATGCCCAAATAATTTTTGTATTTTTAGTAGAGACAGGGTTTTGCTATGTTGGCCAGGCTAGTCTTGAACTCCTGACCTTGTGATCCGCCTGACTCAGCCTCCCAAAATGCTGGATTTACAGGCGTGAGCCACCATGCCCAGCCGTTCTTTTCATTTTTTATAGATTAAAATATTGAGGCCTAGAGGGCTTAAATTAATTGCCTAAAATCACATGGCTGTAAGTTATAGCACATTTTAAGATTGCATCAGGACGTAGAATAAGACTTAGTTTCCGAATGTAGCAAAGCCCATTTAAAAACACTAGGATGTACTGGGAACTTGCATGGTGAGTATGAGGTTGTTTGGGTTTTTAGGTGCAGCATTTGTTGCAGAGCCTCCTGCTTTGACATTGTTCTGCCTGATAATTAAAAGCCCTGCCCTCTGCCTGCTGGGCTGCTGCAGGGGCCACGCATCACTGTCGCCTTTATACTCTGATCTCTTTTTCTCCTTTTCCTGCTTTCAGGATGAGGCCATTCCTCAAAATAGTAAAAAGGCCACACAGTGAAGGCTGTACCCCCCAGGTTTGATTTCAGAAAGCTTTTATTCAAGTTAATGACAGTTTATTCTTTCAAAACAATATATTCAAGTATTACACAGAGTTCACTATTGTTTCATAATGTCATATGATGTAATGCTAATGCTGGTGGGTGATCTGCAGAGGCAGTGGCTGGGCGAGTTTGGGGCTATTTGTATGACTGAGGTAATGTTTGCATTTTTAATAAGCAAGCAGATTCTTTAGCCTTAACCCTTTTGCATAAATATACCAGAGTATAATTTATGCTCCATAATCCAAATATCTGTTCATTTTTTTTTTTTTTTTGGTCAAAGGGATTTCTGTTTTTCATAGCAATGTCTGAATTAGCAATTTATTTTTACATGTAAAGCATTTTATAGGAAATGAAAGATTAGAAAATTAGAAAGTAACCACAAATGGCCATGACAGAACACAAAGGCAAAATAGTAGATTTCATGTAAGTTCGCAAGATCCCGAGAAGTTAACAAACCCTGTAGATTTCTTAAAATTCAACCACTTACATTTTTTAAGGAATCCCACTCTATTGTATGTCATTCTATAGAAATGAAATATTTACAAGAGAAAGGTAATATTGTTGGTGTTTTATATATAAAAGTTACAAAAATAATTGTTCTTAGTAGATGAATATATGCGTATTTACACACGTGTGCATGTGACATTCTTTGTAAGTGAGCTACCATTTTTGTTACTGACTTTGGGTACAACATAGGAGACTATCTTGCTGCCTAAGGAAGGGACTGTCCTTGTTACTAGCAAGGAAAATCAAACATACAGTGTAGATAATGAAGTAATACTCAGCAGCTTTGTTGGGAGTTTGGTGTTTGGTTGTTAAGAACATGATGCATATGAAGCAGATTTTGATAATTAAGAAGAGCCTAGGGCTTTTCTTAGTGGAGGGAAATCTCATGGAACAGCAGTGCAAGCTTTCAAATCACACACATTGAGAATTAGAGCTTGAAAGTGTAGCTAGGGAAGAATGAAGCAATGGAAAAAGACTGATAAGGAGGGCATGATGGAGCTAGATTTCAAATGACCAGTTTCTTCACATCCTTCTGTCATCTGGACAAGTAAGTCTTTGCATTCATCAGACGTCTGCCTCTACCAGCTGTCAGGCCTTATCATTGCTTTGGAAAATGGCAGCCAAAGGAAGGGACAAGAGAATGGATCTTAATCAGAGCCACAGACTTCTCTGAATGGCTTAAAGGTAATCTCTAAACCCAGGGGTGATCCTAAGTATGTTTTTCCCCAAATACCGTATTTGAAAGATTGATGACTTATTTCTGATTACTTTATAGATTTGTATTTGTAATAGCTCCACAGTTAAGCTTTTAAACATGGCTATTCAGAGAAGTGTGAGTTGTGTGTAAAAATAAAAACAAATAAATGTGGCTGTTTACCAGCATTGTGTTAACCTTAGGAGAGTGGGAAGTACCAGGTGAATGGTTACTTTCAACTGACTGAAAAACTGAAGTCTCACCAGAACACCCTTCGTTTTTCCCTTACTCCCATGAATCTCTGTATGCCTGCATCCATTCTTGTTTCTTTCCCTTAAATCTCAGAGAAAGTATCCATGCCTTTCTCTGAAACTTAATGCCATTGTGTTTTACTCTTTTCATTTACTGGGACTTTGCTCCTGCTTTTTATTTTTTTGGTCTAGCAACTAGCTTAGTGGACCTCTTTCTTGTTCAGATATTCAGCTCTTCCCATCTTAGAAACAGAAGAGACGAATGCATCCGATTTAGTTGCCCTCTTGACTGTCATGCTTTCTCTTTTCTCATTGCTGCTGCCAAACTTACTGACTCCATGGCTGCCACATGCTGTCCCTACCTCCTTGATACCTCTGCAATTCAGGAAGTTCTTGTGAGCAGGCTCTCATACATCATTTCATGCATATTTGCTTCTTTGGAGGATTACTTGTGTTTTCTTTTCATGCCTGAAGTTTTTTTCTCAGTCCACATCCTCCTCCTCTTTTCCATATTTAACATAGGTTTCTATCCCACTTATTAAAACTCCCTTCCTTTAGCTTCTGATACCTCCTGCCCATTGGTATTCTGGTGTTTTTTGTTGTTGTTGTTGTTTTTTAATCTACTCGTTAGCCTCTATTCCTTTCTGCACAGCATTTTTCCTAGTGCTTTTTTTGGAAAACCAAGATTCTAAGAGTCTTGAGTATCCTGAAATACAGTTATCAAGATGATCATAAGACTCTGTCATCAACTTCAACTCCCTCCCCCCCGCCCCCGAGATGGAGTCTTGATTGGTCACCCAGGCTGGAGTGCAGTGGCACGATCATAGCTCACTGCAGCCTTGACCTCCCGGGCTCAAGTGATCTTCCTACCTCAGCCTTGCAAGGAGCTGGGGACCACAGATGGCTAATTTTTTTTTTTTTAAGTTAGAGACAGGGTGTCACTTTGTTGTCCAGGCTGGTCTCAAGCTCCTGGGCTCAAGCAGACCTCCCGCCCTGGCCTCTCAGAGCACTGAGATTATAGGTGTTAGCCATTGCACCTGGCCAACTTCAACTTCTTGCTCTGTTTGTCCATGCAGTCAAGTATTGTTACTTTAAATTCAGCATATTCAATCTTCTGCCTGTGTATTATGTATTTATTCATTTTATTTATTCAACAAACACAGGATCTTATTGGGCGAGTAATGTACACTTGAAAAGAATGTGTTCTGTGGTTAATGGGTGTGGTGTTCTATAAATACCAATTAGGTCTAGAAATGGTGATGTTCAAATCTTATGTGTCCGTACTGATTTATTTCATTAGTTTGATTACTTAATGAAAGAGAGGCATTCAAATATCCCGCCATTTTTGTTAATTTGTCTATTCCATGTATTCTGTTGGTTTCTAGTTTGTGTGTTTTGAAAGTCTATTATTAGGCATATATACATTAATTATATTGATCCATCTTTATGAAAATGTCCTATTTATGTGTTATTACCCTTGTCTTGTAGTCGTCTTATATCAATATGGCCACTCCAGCTTTCTTACACTTACTATTTGCATAGTATACCTTTTACTATTCTTATCTATGTCTTTGTATTTAAAGGGCATCTCTTGTAGACAGCATATAGTAGGGTTTTGCTTTTGTATCTAGGCTGATAGTGTGCCTTTTAATTGGTGTGTAAATTGATAATGGTTGGATTTAGGTCTCCCATTTTGCTCTTCATTTTCTATTTGTGCTGTGTGCGTTTGGTTACTTTTGTACTCCTTTCCTGCCTCCTTTGAAGATCAATTGCATTTTTTTTTTTTTTTTAGTACGTATTCCATTTTAGTTTCTTTTTTGGGTTTTTAAGTTGTACTCCTTTGCATTTTATTTTAGTGGTTGCTCTAGAGGTTACAATAATATTAATTTATCATAGTTCATTCACAATTACTATTGTATCACTTCAGGTAAAATGTAAGAACCTTTCAATGGTGTGGTTTCATTCACCCGCTCCTCCTCCTCTTTTTTTGGAGAAAAAGTCTTGCTCTGTGGCCCCGACAGGAGTGCACTGGCACAATCTCAGCAACTCACTACAGCCTCTGCCTCCCCAGTTCAAGCGATTCTTGTGCCTCAGCCTCCTGAGTAGCTGGGACTGCAGGTGCGCATCACCATGCCTGGCTAATTTTTTTATTTTTAGTAGAGACAGAGTTTCACCATGTTGGTCAGGCTGGTCTCAAACTTCTGATCTCAGGTGATCTGCCTGTCTTGGCCCCCCAAAATGCTGGTATTACAGGCATAAGGCACTATGCCTGGCCCACCCTCACTTCTTTGTGCTATTGCTTTCCTATATATTACACCTACATACATTAGAAATACCATAGTGGTTTTACACACACACACACACACACACACACACACACACACACACACACACACACACACACACACGTATTTGTTTTAAACCATAATACCTCTTTTGAAGAGATTAAGAGAAGAAAATAACTATATAGAGAATGTGATGTTTATGCACATGCTTAACATTTCCAGAATTCCTAATCCCTTTCTCCAGTTTCCGTTTGATGTCATTTATTTTTAGTTTGAAGGACTTCTTTTAGCATATCTTGCAGTACAGGTCAGCTGGAAAAAAGTTCTGTTTTTATCTATCTGAAATTTTTTTTGGTCTACTTTTGTTATAAAGCCATTTTTTGGTGTAATTACTAAGTTCTTGAAGAGATATTGTGAGGCTCCATGAAATCTCGTTTTTTAATCTACCTTTATTTCACCAATTATAATATCTATTGATATTTCTTGCTTGAATTAGTTATGCTGTGATGGCTGCCAAATAGCTGTTTTCTAATTTTATCATTCTTTCTATATTTATTACTTTATATTCTACTGCAAAGTGATTTTTCATCTCCCCGTTTATTTATTCAAATCAGTGTGGAATAGTCAACCCCTATTTTATCCAGTGAGTTGTGTATAATCTGTTACTATTTGTTTTCAATCTCAAAATGTTCCAAAATTGGCCAGTGACAGCATCTTCAGTCTAACTTACTGTGTCCTTTTAACATAGTCTCCTTATTGTTTGAAAATGTCTCTCTTTTCTGGCACAATATAACGTTCCAAACTTACCTTGTTCTTCTATGGCCCCAGCCCTAGAATCAGGCATTTCTTAAAGGAACCCTGGTTCTTTTAGTGGAGGGTGGTATTTAGAATCCATTTCCAGACCTTCTCAGAAGATTTAGCTAGGGAATCCGTAGATACACACCACATATCTACGCCTGTGTTTATTTTTATTTGTTCATATATTTGGCAACAGGATCTTGCCCTTTCACCCTGGCTGGAGTACAGTGGCACAGTCATGGCTCACTGCAGCTGTGACCTCCTGGGCTCAAGGACTCCTCCTACCTCAGGCTCCTAAGTGGCTGAGACTACAGGTGTGTGCTACCACGCCCAGCTAATTTTTTTGTACTTTTTGTAGCAGTGGGGTTTCCCAGTGTTGCCTAGACTAGTCTCAAACTCCTGGGCACAAGCAGCCCACCCACCTCAGCCTCCCAAAGTGCTGGGATTACAGGCATGAGCCACCATGCCTGGCCTGTATTTTCTATGTATTGAAAATGATGAGTTCATGCGAATGTGTTCTCTGTTCTTTGATCCCGTAGGTTTGTAATTATTTATTTATTTATTTATTGAGACAGAGTCTTGCTCTGTAGCCCAGGCTGGAGTGCAGTGGTGCTGATCTTGGCTCACTGCAACCTCCACCACCTGGGTCCTGGTTCAAGCGATTCTCCTGCCTCAGCCTCCCAAGTAGCTGGGATTACAGGCTTGTGCCACCATGCCCAGCTAATTTTTGTATTTTTAGTAGAGACAGGGTTTCACCATGTTGGCCAGGCTGGTCTCGAACTCCTGACTTCGTGATCCACCTGCCTAGGCCTCCCAAAGTGCTGGGATTACAAGCATGAGTCACCGCACCCGGCCAGTTTGTACTTTTAATCAAATACTTTGGTCATTATGTCTTCCAATATTTTCTGCTCCCACCTCCCGCTTTTTGTGGGACTCCAATTCTGTGTTAGGCCACTTGCTGTTTTCTCATAGGACACTGACACGCCTTTCAATTTTTATTTTTAGTCTTTTCCTTTCTGTTTTTACTTTGGATAATTTTTACTGCTGTGTTTCCATGTTTAGTGGTCTTTTTTTTCCATCATGTCTGTTCTGCTTTTAATCTCATCCAAGGTGTTTTTAATTTCAGATGCTGTATTTTTCAGCTTTAGAATCTCCTCCTTGAATGTCTTTTGCTTCTTTGCTTATAATAATGCTTATGTTTTCCTGTACTCTTTAAACATATGAGTACATTTATTTTATTTTATTTATTTATTTTGAGATGGAGTTTCTGTCTTGTTGCCCAGGCAGGAGTGCAATGACGTGATCTCAGCTCACTGCAACCTCCACCTCCTGAGTTCAGGCATTCTCGTGCCTTAGCCTCCTGAGTAGCTGGGATTACAGACGCCCATCACCACACCTAGCTAATTTCTGTATTTTTAGTAGAGACGGGGTTTTTCCATGTTGGCCGGGCTGGTCTCAAACTCCTGACCTCAGTTGATTTGCCTGCCTTGGCCTCCCAAAGTGTTGGGATTAGAGTGCATTAATGTTAATTTTTTTTTTTTTTTTTTTTTTTTTTTTTTTTTTTTTGAGATGAAGTCTCACTCCATAGCCCAGGCTGTAGTACAGTATTGCGATCACAGCTCACTGCAACTTCCCCCAGGTCCTGGTTTAAGCAATTCTCCTTCCTCAGCTCTCCCAAGTAGCTGGGATTACAGGCACGAGCCCCCATGCCCAGCTAATTTTTGTATTTTTTAGAGAGACAGCGTTTCACCATGTTGGCCAGTCTGGTCTTGAATTCCTGACCTCGTGATCCACCCACCTTGGCCTCCCAAAGTGCCAGGATTACAGGCATGAGCCACTGTGCCTGACCTTAAAATTTACTCTATTAAATTTTTTTCTTTTAGAGACAGGATCCTGCTCTGTTGCCCTGGCTAGAGTGCAGTGGCACCATCGTGGCTCACTGCAGCCTCAACGCCCCAGGGCTCAAGTGATCCACCTGCTTCAGTCCACCAAAGTGTTGGGATTACAGGCACGTACCAACATACCCAACCTGGATTTCATTTTATTCCTTTAAGGATACCAGACTTTATAATAGCATATGCCTATGGTTAAGTTACTTATTAAGTTACCTGTAGTCATTTGGACCCTTCCCATGCTTTCTTTTAAATATCGTTAGGGCTTATCTAGTGCAGTCTTTGTCTAGTTTAATTTAGCCTCACTACTAACGTGAAAGCCTTCTGAGTACTCTACCTGTTTTTAATCCATATTTTTCTATCCAATACCACTTTTTCCATTTTACTTAAGGGTTTCGTGCCAGCAGCCTTTAATTAGTCATTCATTTCTGCAACATATGGATAAACACCTGCTAAGTGCCTGGTATGGTCTGACAGTACAGACAAAAAAATAGAAGCATAGTTGCTGCCCTTTAGGACCTTATTGTTTTGTGATCAATTTAGACAGGTAGGTACTCGTAATAAAATCATATTAGTAATACTGGCCATGTATCCCAAAGAGTAGATAAACATGGAGGAGATAATTATTAATTTGGCCTGGGAATTTCAGGCAGGCTTCCCATAGGAAGTAACATTGAGCTGAACTTTGAGGGATAAGTAGGAGGTAGCCACATAGAGAAGGCAGGGTTGCAGTGTTTTTTTTTTTTTTTTTTTTTTTTTTTTGAGACAAAGTCTCACTCTGTTGCCCAGACTGGAGTGCAGTGGCAGTGGCACAGTCTTGGTTCACTGCAACCTCTGCCTCCTGGGTTCAAGCAGTTCTCTGCCTCAACCTCCCGAATAGCTGGGATTACAGGTGCCTGCCACCATGCCCGGCTAATTTTTGTATTTTTACAAGAGATGGGGTTTCACCATCTTGGCCAGGCTGACCTTAACTCTTGACCTTGTGATCCACCCACCTCAGCCTACCAAAGTGTTGGGATTACAGGTATGAGCCACCGTGCCTGGCCGAAGGTATTCTTAGTTTAAAACTCTTCTATATATATTTTAAAGGATATAATTAAAAGATGCTGGCCAGGCACAGTGGCTCATGCCTCTAATCCCAGGACTTCGGGAGGCCAAGGTGGGAGGGTTTCTTGAGCCTAGGAGTTCGAGACCAGCCTGAACATGGTGAGACCCTGTCTCTCCTACACACAAAAAAAAGTTTAGCTGGGTGTGGTAGTGCACACTTGTACTCCCAGCTACTTGGGAGGCTGAGGCCAGAGGATTGCTTGAGCCTAGGAGATTGAGCTGTGTTCATAACACTGTACTCCAGCCTCGGTGGCAAATGAGACCCTGTCTCCAAAAAAAGATACCAAAAAAAATTCTTAACCAGGTTGGGTTTGGTAACACATGCCTATAATCCCAGCCCTTTGGGAGGCTGAGGTGGGCAGATATATTGAGGTCAGGAGTTTGAGACCAGCCCGACCAACATGGTGAAACCCCATTTCCACTAAAAACAAAAAAGTTAGCTAGGTGTGGTGGCGCACGCCTGTAATCTCAGCTACTCAGGAGGCTGAGGGTGGCAGGATCTCTCGAACCCAGAAGACAGAGGTTGCAGTGAGCTGAGATTGCACCACTGCATCCAGCTTAGGTGACAGAGCAAGACTGTCTCAAAAAGAAAAAAAAAAAACTAACCAGATTCGTATTTGAGATGTACTGCTTTAATTATCTTTTCTTTTCTTTTTTTTTTTTTGAGATGTAGTCTCTGTCACCCAGGCTGGAGGGCAGTGGCACCATCTCAGTTTACTGCAATCTCTGCCTCCTTGGGTTCAAGCAATTCTCCTGCCCTAGCCTCCCCGGTAGCTGGGATTACAGGTGTCTGCCACCATGACTGGCTAATTTTTTTTTTTTTTTGTAGAGTTGGCATTCGCCATGTTGGCCAGGCTGGTCTTGAACCCCTGACCTCAGGTGATCCACCCACCTTGGCCTCCCAAAGTGCTGGAACTAGAGGCGTAAACCACCACACCTGGCCTGTAGAAGACTCTTAAAACTGTCACATTTGGCCTGGTGCAGTGGCTCATGCCTATAATCCTCGCACTTTGAAAAGCTAAGACAGGAGGATTGCTTGAGGCCGGGAGTTTGAGACCAGCCTGGACAATATAGTGAGACCTAATTTCTACAAAAAATTTAAAAATTAGCTGGGCATGGTGGCACATGCCAGCAGTCCTGTAGTCCCAGCTACTTAGGAGGCTGAGGTGGAAAACTATTGAGTCCAGGAGTTTGAGGCTACAGTGAGCTACAATCACACCACGGCACGCCAGCGTGGACAACAGAGTGAGACCCTGTCTCTAAAATAACAACAACAACAACAACATAGTCATAGGTATTTAATAATGCTTAAATATTTTTTCCACCAAAATTCAGTTTCACAGAAAGCCAGTGAAATGCAAAGTGAGATTTTAAAGAATTAATTTGGATAATCATTTACTTCTCCAAATGTATGAAAATCATCAAGAAGAGTTTGTAATCATGATTTTTTTTTTTTTTTTTTTTTTTTTTTTTTTTTTTGAGACAGAGTCTTGCCCTGTCACCCAGGCTGGAGTGCAATGGTGCAATCTCGGCTCACTGCAACCTCTGCCTCCTGGGTTCAAACAATTCTCCTGCCCCAGCCTCCCGAGTAGCTGGGATTACAGGCGCCCACCACCAACCATGCCCAGCTAATTTTTGTATTTTTAGTGGAGACAAGAGTTTCACCGTGTTGGCCTGGCTGGTCTCAAACTCCTGACCTCGTGATCTGTCTGTCTTGGCCTCCCAAGTGCTGGGATTACAGGCGTGAGCCACCACACCCAGCCTGTAATCATGTTTCTAAATATTTTTAGGAGTGTGTGAAAGTGTCAGTAAGTAAATATTTATGAACAAAAAGCCTGTTTTGATTTTCAGGATTTTTGGAACAGTTGACAATTGGGGTTGCTTTGCTCTTCCATCTTTTTTAATTGAGGGCTTTTCTCTAACTTTTAAATTCAGTCTCTTTTATTTCAGTAAATCTCATGTTGTATCAAAATTAATTTTTACCAATGATAAGAGAAGGATAAAGCAAATCCAACAGAGAGTTAGCAGTTATATAGGCCAAAGGCAAAGTAATAAATATCATAGGTCTTTCTCATATTTTGCCATTTTTAAAATAAGATGGCCTCCCTTTAGTGTAGTAATTAAATTTATAGCAGTCCTGTGTTTAACAACACTTTTGCCACTAGATGTCACTATACTAAAACAATTGTTAAGCTTCTTGAAACTGCTGCAACCTGGTGCAATCTTTTCAAAGGCCTTTGGTTAATAAGGCTTCTTTGTAGCACCTGGATTTCTCATAAAACTAAGTCATAGCTTGCTTCAAGCACAAGCTGGTTGGAAAATATACATGTTCTGTGACACGTTAGTAATCTAGAATTACTTATTTTAGTGTTTATCAGTACAAGAAAGGAAAAAAAACTTGCTACCATGGGAAACTTCTTAGTGACCTTAATGTTTTGGAGAGAAAACTGTTTTCAGTTTATCACTGTACTCAAAGAAGCAATTATCACACCCCAGGTTTCTCAAAAGTTTGGATTTTAATCCTTTTTTTTTTTTTGAGACAGAGTCTTGCTCTGTCGCCAGGCACCAGGCTGGAGTGCAGTGGTTTGATCTCGGCTCACTGCAGCCTCTGCCTCCCAGGCTCAAGCAATTCTTCTGCCTTAGCCTCTTCAGTAGCTGGGACAACAGGTATGCACCACCATGTCCAGATAATTGTGTATTTTTAGTAGAGACGGGGTTTTGCCCTGTCAGCCGGGCTGGTCTCAAACTCCTGACCTCAGCTGATCCATTCACCTTGGCCTCCCAAAGTGCTGAGATTATAGGCATGAGCCACCGTGCCCAGCCAAGAGTTGGGGTTTTGCCTTAAACACCTCCAATTTCTTAGGGCCCAGTGTAAATCTTGACACTTAATTCAGTAAATGCAATTAAGCATTAGGGTAGTATACTAGATGTCATGGGGGGAAAGGTTAGCTCCCAGGTCCTCTACTCTCAAGAAGTCTCATTTGGGAGACATCACATGCCCACAGCACGGGGTATTATATGTAAACCAAATGAGTAGTGCATTCACTAGCTTCTATAGGATTTCAGGAGATCAGTAGCTCTTGAGAGCTAATGGTAGTGGATTAAAGGTGTCCTTTAGATATGAAAAGGTAGGACAGTTATAAGTGAGGAAAACAATGAGCCAAGGTTTAAGGATAGGAAAATGCAGGCAGTAAAGATTTAGAAAAATAAAAACTCAAGGGCCCTGAATTTAAAGCATACACTTAGGTTTAATATTTTTTAGGGGAATTGGAGGGGGCATGGAAGGATATTGCTGTGGAAAAATAATATGTTACATGATACTTTGTAATATACAGAACACTAGCACTTGAAGAACAATGAATTAAAGATGATTGCTCTTTGATTTTAAAATACTGTACTTCTGTTTTAAAGTCTATTACTGGCGGAGCATGGTGGCTCCCGCCTGTAATTCCAGCACTTTGGAAGGCTGAGGCAGCAGATCACCTGAGGTCAGGAGTTTGAGACTAGGCTGGCCAGCATAGTAAAACCCTATCTCTACTAAAAATACAAAAAATAGCCAGCCATGGTGGCACACACCTGGGATCCCAGCTACTTGGGAGGCTGAGGTAAGATAATCACTTGAACCTGGGAGGCAGAGGTCGCACTGAGCCGAGATCGCACCACTGCCCTCCAGCCTAGGCGACAGAATGAAATGAGACTCCGTCTCAAAAATAAATAAAAAAGTCTATTACAAACACTTTTTTTTGAAAGAGAGACCATAGGCATAGGGCTTAGTATAGTACCTGGTACTTAATAAACCTTCAGTAAATGATTCTTGTTGGTAGTAATATTAAATCAGGAAAAAATACTATAGCCATTTTACAAAATAACCAGTTTTCTTCATAAGAGTCAAGGTCTTGAAAGACAAGGAACAGTTGAAGAATTGTCACAGATTTAAGGAGACTGAGGCATACAGTGTAGGTCCTGGAATGAAAAAGGATGTTAGTGGGAAAAAAGGGCACATTTGAATAGTTGTGTCGTTTAGTTGATTATATTGTTTCAGTGGTAATTTCCTGGTTTTGATCATTGTATTGTAGTTACATACTGTGTTAATATTAAGAGGTTTAAAAATACAATTTTGTTCTAGAAAAGATTACAATTCTGTGTTCAAACTAAATTATCTACTGAGAGGTCAGATGTCAGCAGAAAGAGTTTAGAATCTCCTACCCTGTAGAACTTTTAAGATCCGCTGAAGCCCATTAAGCAATCCACTAGGATGGCTTAAGGCAAGAGTGGGTTCCCTTGAAGACAGAGAAGTAGACCACACCTCTGAGGTGTTCCCTTGATTAGGCTTTGGCTTAATGGAATGTTGGAGCTCAACTTTCTACATCAGTAGTAGGGCTGTTTTTTTTGCCTTTGTGTGTTCACTGGAGTAGCGCTTTTAATTTCCTTTAAGAACTTGTCCTTTGCGTTCACAACTTGGCAAGTTGGTGCAAGAGGCCTAACTTCCAGCCTATCTCAGCTTTGAACATGCCTCCCTCACTCTAGCTTTTGATCTAAAATGAGAGATGTGTAATTCTTCCTTTCACTTGATCACATAGGGTAATTAACTGGCCTAATTTCAGTATTGTTGTATTTCAGGGAGTAGGTCCAAGGAGAGGGAGAGAGGTGGGGAAATGGTTGGTCCATGGAGCAGTCAGAACACATATAACATTTCTCAATTTAAGTTTGCTGTTTTGTATGGGTGTGGTTTGTGGTGCCCAAAACAATTACAATAGTGACATCACTGATCACAGATCTCTGTGACAGATATCATAATAATGAAAATTTTGAAATATTGCAAGAATTACCAAAATGTGACAAGCATGAAGTAAGCACCCTGCCACAAATCTTCCAATTTGTTAAAAAAAAAAAAAAAAAAAATACAGTATCTGTGAAGCACAATTAAAAAAAAAAAAATTGAAGTGGAATAAAATGAGGTATATGCCTGTATATGGAAATGGCTTGATCTAATCAGAGATAAAAAGAGATGACTTAGGATGATATCAAAATGATTTCCAGTTTGCAGTTAATTCTGTTCCCAGTCTCCAGTCCTAGGCAACCACAGGTCAGCTCTTCTGGAAATTTCATCTAAATGGAATCATCCAATACATACTCTTTTGAGTCTGACTTCCAGTTTTTGCCTGTTATGAATAATGCTGCTGTGAACCTTTGTGAACGTGTTTTTATTTCTTTTGGGTAGATTCATAGAAGTAGGATTGGTAGGTTGTATGGTAACCCTGTATTTACTTTTATGTAACTGCCAAACTTTTTTCAAAATTTGTACCATTTTTCATTCCTTCCATCAATGTATGAGAATTCACTATTCTCTTTATTTCTGATTATAGCCATAAGAGGGGTTGTGTAGTGGTATCTCATTGTGGTTTTCATTTGCATTTCTCTAATGATGTTGAGATTATTTTCATGTGCTCATTAGTGAAATACCTGTTCATATCTCTTATCCATTTTTTAAATTGGGTTTTTAACTTATATTGTATTATAACAGGTTTTTTATTCTGGATACAATCTCTTTATCAGATATGTGATTTGCAATATTTTTTTTTTTTTTTTTTGAGACAGACTTTTGCTCTGTCACCCAGGCTGGAGTACGGTATTGCGGTCTCAGCTTGCTGCAACCTCTGCCTCCTGGGTTCAAGCAGTTCTCTTGCCTCAACTTCCCAAGTAGTTGGGATTATAGGCATCTCTGCCACCATGCCTGGCTAATGTTTGTATCTCTAGTAGAGACAGGATTTCACGGTGTTGGCCAGGCTGGTCTGGAACTCCTGGTCTGGCTGATATTTTTTGAAGTACAACATTTTTAATTTTGATGAAGTTCAGTGTATCAGGATTTTTAATAAAGATTTCTCCTAGAAGTTTTACAGTTTTAGTGATTGCATTTAAGTCTGCGATCCTTTTTGGATTCCTTTTTGTGTACTGTGTAAAGGTCTAAGTTCATTTTGCTTTGTTTGTTTGCTTGTGGTATTGAGTTGACCCTTGTACCATTTGTTGAAAAGATTGTGCTTTCCCTTACTATCTTGGCACATTTAAAAAATGATCATAAATGTAAGGGTTTATTTCTGAACTCTTAGGTCTGTTCCATTGATCCGTCCCCTTTTTAATTTCATGGATAGTACTTATGGTGTTGTATTTAACAAGTCATTTTACATTTAGGTCTGTGATCCATTTTGAGTTAATTTTTGTGAAAAGTATAAACTATATGTACTTCTAAAGACTATGTAGTTAGCAGTCATTGGGTAGAGGGTTTTATATATGTCAGTTATGTTGGTTGATAGTGTTTTTTTGAATTTTGTATATTCTTACTGATTTTGTGTTTAGTTTTATCAATTGAGAGTACGGTACTGAATTATTAACCTGTTTTGTTGAATTGTGTATTGTTCCTTTGGATTCTGTCAGTTTTTCCTTCATTTGTTTTTTTATAGCTGGCATGGATACATTTAGACTTATGCCTTCATGATGTAGTAACTTTCATCATTATGAAATGCCATTCTCAATACTCTGTTTTTATGTCTACTTTATGTAATATTAATAAAGCCATTTGTGTTAGTCCACTTTGAGTTGTTGTAAAGGAATACCCATGGCTGAGTAATTTATAAAGAAGAGAGGTTTATTTGGTTCATGGTTCTGCAAGCTGTATAAGAAGCATGGCACCAGCATCTGCTTTTAGTAAGGACCTCAGAAAACATTCAATCATAGAGGAAGGGGAAGGAGGAGAACAGACGTAACACATGGTAAGAGAGAGGGGCAGAGGTGGGGGAGATGCCACACTCCTTAAAACAACCAGCTCTCACATAAACTAATAGAGACAGACTTGCTCAGTACCACAGGGAGGCCATAAGCCATTCTTGAGGGATATGCTCCTATGACTCATCTCTCAGTAGACCCCACCTCCGACATTAGGGGCCACATTTTTTTCTTTTTTTGAGACAGAGTCTCACTGTGTCGCCAGGCTAGAGTGCAGTGGCGTGATCTCGGCTCACTGCAACCTCTGCCTCCTGGGTTCAAGCGATTCTTCTGCCTCAACCTCCAGAGTAGCTGGTACCACAGGCAAGTGCTACCACGCCCAGCTAATTTTTGTATTTTTAGTAGAAACGGGTTTCATCATGTTGGCCAGGATGGTCTTGATCTCTTGATCTTGTGATCCGCTTTCCTTGGCCTCCCAAAGTGCTGGGATTACAGGCGTGAGCCACTGTGCCAGGTGGATTTGTATCTTTTTTTATTAATTTATTTTTGACTCTTGTCTTTGAATTTAAGGTATGTCTTTTGTAAATAGCATACAGTTGGATCTTGATATTTTATTCAGTCTGACATTCTCTACCTTTTGATTGAGGTATAAAAACCATTCACTTTTAATGTAGTTATCAATCTGGTTAGATTTGCCTTTATTTCTTTCTTTTTTTTTTTTTTTTTTTT
>NW_022437024.1:854823-857719 GCF_009761245.1 Sapajus apella
GCCCGGCCTTGTTATTTCTTTTCTATACATTCTAATCTATTTTCTTTCTCTATTCCTCCTTGACTGCCTCCTTTTATATTAAATACATGTTTTTCGTTTACTGTTTTAACTCTTCCATTGATTTTTTCTAACTATTCATTTTTTTGGAGTTGTTTTCTTAGCAGTTGCTTTAGGGATTACATTATACGTGTTAATTTATCAGAGTCTACTTCAGATTAATACTAACTTAATTCTGGTAAAATATATATGCTTTGCTCCATTGTAGCCTCTCTTTTTTATGCTGTTATTCTCATGCACAATACCTGTATATGCTTGTAAACCCAAAACACAGTTTCATAGTTACTGCCTTAAGGATATTTATCTTAGAAGTTAAGAGAAGGCATGAATAAAAATATATTTGTAGAATCTTCTGTGTTAACTCACATATTGATGATTTTTGGTGTTCCCCAGTTCTTCCTGGACTTCAGGACCCCAACGGTTGTCACTTCTTTTCACCTTGAGAAGACTTTTGTTATTACTGAATGTTACAGGTTCACTAGCAGTAGATAGATTTTCACAGTTTTTGTTTATCTAGGAATGTCTTTATCTTTTTTTTTGAGGGATGAATTTGATTGAAATGGAATTTTTGGTTGACAAATTTTTTCCCTCAAGCACTTTAATATGTCATTCCACTTTCTTCTAGCCTCCATTGTTTCAGATGAGTTGCTTTTCTCTAGCTCGTTTCAGTATTATTTTTTTCCTTTAGCTTTTCATAGTTTGTGATATGTCCAGGTTTTGATCTTTTTGTGTTTATCCTACTTGGGTCCTTTGAGCTTCTTGAATGTGTGGATTAATATTTTTCATCAGATTTGTGAAGCTTGTCTCTTCTTTCCTTCTGGGATTCCCTTATGCATGTGTTGGCACGTTTGATGTTGCACAGATCTCGAAGGGTCTGGTTTTTTTCTTTAATCTTTTCTCTTTGTCCTTTAGATAATTTCTATTTTCAGGTTCACTGATTCTTTTTCTTGTCATACCAAAATTGCTCTTCAGTTGCTCTAGTGAATTTTTCATTTCCATTTTTATACTTTTCAACTCCAAGATTTCTATTTGGTTCCTTATTTGATTTTTAAAATTTTATGTATTCGTTTATTTATTTGTTTTGTAGAGACAGAGTCTCATTATGTTGCCCAGGCTGGTCTTAAACTCCTGGGCTCAAGCAATCTGCTGACCTTGGCCTCACAAAGTGATGGGATTACAGGTGTGAGCCACCATGCCTGGCCTGTTTTTTTTAAATATGTATATGTAATTTCTTTCTCCTTATGGGGAATCTGAATTTGTAGATTCATTGTCATATTTTTCTTCTTTTATTATGATTTTCTGTAGTTTTGTCAGCTTATAATTGCTTTGAAATTCTCGTCTGCTGTGTCTAATATTTTTGATACACAGAAGCAATTTCTATTGACTGCATTTTTTTCTTGAGTTTAAGTCATACTCCTGTTTCTTTGTATATCTGGTAATTTTTTTGTTAAGAACTGAGCATTTTAGATAATGTAGCACCTGTGGATTCTGATCCTCCCCAAACTGTTTTTGTTACTTTTTTGTCTGTTCATTGCTCTTTGGTAACATGTTTGTCAAACCTGTGAAAGCTTTTTCCTGTGGTTTGTGGCTATTAATGTCTGTACGTCTCTACCTCATACCCTTCTTTTTAAAAGACTACAATCACTTTATTATCGCTCAGATTTTTGTGGATCAGGGATTCTAGAAGGGCTCACCTGGCAGTTCTGACTTTGTTATACAATTGCAGTCAGTTGGTGGCTGGAGCTGAAAAAACCTGGGCTGAGCAGCTGGGGGCCATCTGGGCAGCTCTCTCTATTTATGTAGTCTTGGGGTCCTCTCCATGTGTCTGTTTGCTTTTTAAACTTGCTTGTATCTTTACGTCTGCTTCCCTAGGGGTTGTCCCTATGTCTGCATGGATTAATAGCCAGTTATTGATCATAGGTTGTACTTAATCACCTTGATCAGGAAGGCTTTTGTCATCTGTAAATGGCTGTGTGGCAGGGTAGCACATTCAAAGTTCAGGCCATTTTCAAATTTTATCTTTTGCTTACTGCTGAACCGTTTTACGTGTCTTGGAATACACACAGCTTCAGTGTCGGCTAGCAGCACGTGACTGGTTGCACCCTTTTAGGTCTCTGCTGCAAATTCATACTGCCTTAGCCAGGAGTAAGCTTGCCCTGACCACAACCACAACCTCATGTTAGTATAGTTTTTGACACTTTGCACTTGCCCATCTCTGAGATAATCACTTCTACTGATGACACTGCTGGGTGTGGATGTTACCTATTGTTCCAAATAAGTCAGCAGCCTCTTCCTGTTAAAGCAGGAAAGCTTCCTGATCTCATTACCTGTCCCATTCTAGTACAACATGAGGCAGGAAGGTTGGGAGAAGCCTCACATCTGAATGCCACAGATTCTCACTATTTTTACCCAAGTTCATTCTTTTTTTTTGAGATGGAGTCTCACTTTTTCACCCAGGCTGGAGTGCAATGGTATGATCTTGGCTCACTGCAACCTCTGCCTCCTGAGTTCTAGTGATTCTCCCACCTCAGCCTCCCAAGTAGCTGTGACTACAGGCATGTGCCACCACATCCGGCTAATTTTTTGTATTTTTAGTAGAGACGGGGTTCCACAATGTTGGCAAGGCTGGTCTCGAACTCTGACCTCAAGTGATCTGCCTGCCTCAGCTTCCCAAAGTACTGGGATTACAGGTGTGAGCCACCGTGCTGCCCTTTGTTCCTGTTCTTTATTCCTTCCTCCCTGCTCACCCATACCTTTTTCTGTCTGCTTTAGGATTGAGTTCTAATATTTATGTTCTAATATTTATCTGCACCATCGGCTTATCTCTCTCCCCCCCACT
>NW_022437024.1:857819-988347 GCF_009761245.1 Sapajus apella
CACACACACACACACACACACACACACACACACACACACACACACATTTTTTTCTGGAGTGCAGTGGCGCAATCATAGGTCACTGCAGCCTTGAACTCCTGGGCTCAAGTGATCCTCTAGCCTCAGCCTTCTGAATAGCTAGGACTACAGACATGTAGCACCATGTCCAGCTAATTAAAATAATTTTTTTTTTTTTTTTTTAGAAATGTGGTCTTACTGTGTTGTTCAGACTGGTCTCAAACACCTGGCCTCAAGTCATCCTCTTGCCTCAGCCTCCTGAGTAGCTGGGATTGCAGGTGTGAGCTCCCTTGCCTAGCAAGATTCATTGTGTGGGTTTATCAATAGTTTGTTCATTTTATTGATTCCTTCTTATGGAAATACCATAGATTGTCTATCCATTTGCCAGCTGAAGGAATCTGGGTTGTTTCCAGTATTTGGTGATTATAAGTAAAGCCAACATAGGTTTTCTGACAGTTAAAATGTATGATAGAATTGTTTTCCAAAAGATTTAATAAACTAATTTCTAGTAAAAACAGTACTATTTGAGCATTTCTGCTTCATGATATCCTCTTCAACACTGGGCATTATTTAAAGATTCATTTTCTCCAAAATGGAAGCATCTTTTATTCTGATCATGAAAGTGACATGTGCTCATGATTTTGTCACTCAACCCTCTGATTTGAAGCCTCAATATACTCCATTTTGTCCCTTTCATTAGAGCATGACCTCCAGAACTGGAATAGTATTCCAGATGTGGATTGGGTCCAATGCCTTGCTCTGCGTGATATATTCCTTTTAATATAGCCCAGGTTTAAGTAGCTTTTTTGGCAGCCACATGCACTTGAGTCATATTGAATCATCTAAAACTCTAAAGTGTTTTTCACATGTGCTGACGTTAAACCACATCTCCCCCATCCTGTATTTCTGCAGATAGTTTTTGGACCTTCAGTGCAAGACTCACATTCATCCACAGTTCAGTGTCATATGTAGCCTGAGTTTCTAGCTTGTTGAGGCCTTTTTTGAATCCCCACGATTAACACACCATGAGGGGCCTCACTCAAGCCGTTAAAGAATGTTTAGTCTGGGCACAGTGGCTCACACCTGTAATCGCAGCACTTTGAGAGGCTGAGACGGGGGATCACGAGGTCAGCAGTTTGAAACCACCCTGACCAACATGGTAAAACACCGTCTCTACTAAAAATACAAAAATTAGCTAGGTGTGGTGGTGTGCACTGGTAATCCCAGCTACTCAGGAGGCTGAAGCAGGAGAATCACTTGAACCCAGGGGGCAGGGTTTGCAGGGAGCCGAGATCATGCCACTGCACTTCAGTCTGGGTGACAGAGGGAGACCTTGTCTCAAAAAAACGAAGCAAAACAAAACGAAACAGAAAACACTTAAAAGCAGTGCATGTAAAGTCCTGCATTTAGATTAAAAATAATCAGTTGTATAAGGACAGGATGTGGGAAAACTGGCTCAACAGCAATTCAGTGGGGGCTCTTTTGATTTCAAGTTCAGAAAGTAGAAGCAGCAGTCTCAGGCACTTGGCACTGGTTACTGTACACCTGCAAGAGTGTTCTGGGTATCGTGTTTGAGATTTTTAAACTAGGGTACATCCTGAGTAGAGTGATCAAAAGTCATTGTCTAGAAAACTTGTCTTATTTTTTGGAGACAAAGTCTTACTCTGTCACCCGGGCTGGAGTACAGTGGCATGATCTTGGCTTACTGCAACCTCTGCCTCCTGGGCTCAAGGATTCTCCCACCCCAGCCTCCCAAGTAGCTGGGACTATAGTCACACACCACTATGTTCCTCTAATTTTTTTTTTTTTTTTTTAATTTTTTGTAGAGGCGGGGGTTTCGCCATATTGCCCAGGCTGGTCTTGAACTCCTGGGCTCAAGCAATCCGTCCACCTCAGCCTCCTAAAGTGCTGGCATAATGCCACCACACCTGGCCCACTTTTTCTTGTGAAGGGGATTTGAAGCAGATAACAGTTTTAGTTTGTGAAAGAGATGACTCGAGAATCCAACTCTCTTCTAATATTACATGGCTGCCAAGTACATACAGGATTTGATCTAGTTTATTATATAAAGTCCTGGTGATCAGAACTGAGATCAGTAGAGATAAATTATTGGGAGATAGAGTTAGTTTGATATAAAGAACTTTCTATAATACGTCAAATGGTAGTTTCTATTGGACAATTGCAATATGTTAGGCAGTGAGCTACATACTTTTCAGACAGCATCTCACATTGAATTCTCACAGCATCCTTGTCATGTGGGTACTTTTAGTCTCAATTTATAGATAAGGATACTGTTGTTTAGAGATAATGATTTGTTTAGTGTTGTGCAGCTAGGAAGTGGCTGAGCAGCTGTTCTTAATCTAGATCTGACTGTTCTCAGAAGTCTATGTCAGTAACCTTTTTGCTGCCTTGTGTGGTATTAAACTATCTCAATTACTAGAAATGTTTAAGCACAACTGGAATGATTCTTCTTTGTAACTTAGAATAAATTCCTGCAATTCACGAGAGTGCAGACAGGCAGTGTGGCATAATAGGAAAAAGCACAGACTTTGGAGATAGTTCAGGGATGAAAAATGTCCTATATGGGCCTTAGGATCTTGGTCAAGTCACCTAACCTCTTTGAATCACATTGTCCTCATCTCCAAAAAGGGACAGTAATACCCCTACCTCAGAGGGTTATTGGGAGGATTAATTTATGTGAGTAGTATGTGTTTGTTATGTATTGGGGACTTAGCAAATACATGCTGTATGCAATTATTTAACTTAAACAATTATGATCATTGGACTTAGAGTACCATCATTTTCGCTTTGTCTCTATTTTTTTTTGTTTTTGAGATGGAATCTCACTTTGTCGCCCAGGCCAGAGTGCCATGGTGTAATCTTGGCCCACTGCAACCTCCACCTCCTGGGTTCAAGCAATTCTCCTGCCTTAGCCTCCCAAGTAGCTGGGATTACAGGTATCTGCTACTGCGCTCAGCTAATTTTTGTATTTTTAGTAGAGATGGGGTTTCACTGTGTTGGCCAGGCTGGTCTTGAACTCCTGACCTCAGGTGATCTACCCACTTGGCCTCCCAAAGTGCTGGGATTACAGGTGTGAGCCACTGCGCCCGCCCTTTCTATTTTTGGACATTAGAATTACATTATCTCTGAAATAATACCTGCTAATATACCAGTTAGAACAGAAGTTTTGGTTGCTAGGCTTGATTTTGTTTACAATTTTGAACAGATCAGGTGTGTAGGTTTACTTTTTATGGTTTTTCTGTTATCTCCCTTGCTGATAGCAAGTAGCAGCCATCCCCTGATTTGCTGATGTCAGCTAGGAAACCAAAATAAAAACCAAGTAGGCCTCGGCTGGGTGCGGTGGCTCATGCCTGGAATTCCAGCACTTTGGGAGGCTGAGGCAGGAGGATCACTTGAGGTTAGGAGTTCTACACTACCCTGGCCAACATAGTGAAACCCTGTCTCTACTAAAAATACAAAAATGAGCCGGGTATGGTAGTGTGTGCCTGTAATCCCAGCTATGCAGGAGACTGAGGCAGGAGAATCATGTGAACCCAGGAGGCGGACATTGCAGTGATGAAATCACACCACTGAACTCCAGTCTAGGTGACAGATTGAGACTCCATCTCAAAAAACAAAAAAAAAAAAAAAATAGGCCTTGGAGGCAGTCTGAAGGGCTTCCTGTTACTAGAATACATAGGCATTAATACATGGGATTTAACTATTTTGGTGACCTGTAGGCCATTTTTGTTTTTCCCTATTTCTTGGCTGTTTAGGGAGTTGGAATTATTAAATAAGTAAGCTATAACTGGATGTAACATGATTTTTGCCTTCCCTTTAAAAACATTTTTTTTAAAGAGACAGAGTCTCACTATGTTGCCTGTGCTGAACTCAAACTCCTGGATTCAAGTGTCTGCGTTGGCCTCCCAGGTAGCTGGGACTATAGATGTGTTCCACCTTGCCAGGCTGATTTTAGCTCTTGAAGATTACAATCTAGTACAGAAAACAAACCTCATGATTGACTTAAAGACTAGGATTTTATAAGCATAGTGTTCATTTAGTATTGTGTACTGTAATGTTATAATACTGTGTTGAGTGCCTGTTTACCGTGTGCCAAATGCAACACTGGTTGCACTTCATATAGGACCTTTGCAAATCTTCCAAACAATCCTATGAGGGAAATATTAATATCATCCTCATTTTATAATGCTAAACTACAGAGAGGTTAGGCAACTTGCTCAGTTTCCAGAGATTTAAATGCAGGTCTGCCACAGTCCAAAAGCCAGATGATTTTTAACACAGAGGAAGAGGTGGACCATAGTCATAGAAAACAGCTGTATATAGAGAGGAGTGATTACTTGAGCTGAACCTAAATGGACAGGTGGGGTTTTTTGATGTGATATGTTAGGTTGGGTCAGGAAGGTGGATGAAGGAGCTCCTGGGCTGAGAAGAGAGTCTGAGCAAAGTGGGCCTGAATATCCTGCATTGAGGAGGTGGGATGGAGGCAGAGAGATCCCTCTGTGACCAAAGAGAAGGGTGCAATTTGAGAGGGAGTAAGAAGCAAGGTGAGAAAGTTATTTTTATTGTTATCATAAGACGGAGTCTCTCTCTGTCACCCAGGCTGGAGTGCAGTGGTGCGATCTTGGCTCACTGGCAACCTCCGCCTCCCGGGTTCAAGCAATTCTTTTGTCTTAGCCTCCTGAGTAGCTGGGACTACAGGCACATGCCATCACATCCAGCTAATTTTTTGTGTGTTTTTAGTAGCGACGGGGTTTTACCATGTTGGCCAGGCTGGTCTCAAACTGACCTCAAGTGATCCACCTGCCTTGGCCTCTTTGAGTGCCGGGATTACCGGGGTGAGCTACCACACCTGGCCAGGTAGGAAAATTAGATTAGGGCCAGATTATGGAGGCTTCTAAAGAAGAGGGAATTGAATTTGAAGGTGATGCCATAAGGAAGTGATTGTAGTTCTGTTTGTTGCAGTAGGGAGCGGGGTATTAACATGTTGACAGCTGCGCTTTTTGAATGAATTGGTATGACAGTGGCCAAAGATGGGCAGTCCAGTGAGGAGAGATTGTTGTAGTTTGCTAGTGATGAGCTGAGGAAAGCCTGGGCTGGGGTGGGGATAGTGGAAGGAAGTGCAAACTTGAAAGGCATTTTTAAAGAAGACATGACAGGATTTGGCAAATTGGGTGCCAGGAATGAAGAAATGGGGAAATAGCCATAAAGTTACATACTAGGGGAGGAGAATAATGGCAGAATGGGGAAGTGAGATTAATTTTGTTTGTTTGTTTGTTTTGGAGATGGATTCTGGTTCTGTCACCCAGGCTGGAGTGCAGTGGCACGATCTTGGCTCACTGCAGCCTCCACCTTCTGGGTTCAAGCGATTCTCTTGCCTCAGCCTCTGTGTAGCTGGGATTACAGGCATGTGCCACCATGCTCAGCTAGTTTTTGTATTTTTAGTAGAGATGGGTTCCATCATGTTGGCCAGTCTGGTCTTGAACTCTTGACCTCAAGTGATCCATCTGCCTTGACCTCCCAAAGTGCTGGGATTACAGGCATGAGCCACCGTGCCTGGCGGGAGATTAATTTTGAATTTTGGCCTTGCAAAACCACAACTAGTAGGAGCCATTTCACCGATGCATACTGAACACTCCCTAGCCTAGCATCCACACAATGCCTATTCTGGCCATGGAGGAGAACACTTCAAAAGGAGGCACTGCGGAGGGTGGGGAGGGTAGAGGAGCATGGTAGGGAATGGGAGGGGCAGATATCTTCCAAAGTTTTCGGTTCTCCTGACCTGCTTTGCCCTGGGTTCACTGAATGCAATATTACAGTCATGGCAAATGCTACCATACTGATGTGCTTAACACAGAAGTAATGTTTCCTAGAGGGTAAGCTAAAACTCTTGGAGGGAGTGGGAGGTTTTTAAATCTTTGTATTATTATTGTACTGTTAATGTTCATCCTTCTGAGTCTGTATGTTTAAACTGAGAGTGAATACTATTATGAATTTACAGTACTCATGTTGGAAATTGCTATCCTCATTTAGAAACCATTAACCTTTATGTTAATAAACTAACGTTCTTAACTGAGCATATGAAATCTGTGCTGAACAGCTGCAGTCTTTCCGGAACACTAACTTAAAAAGTGCTCATCATACTTTTTGAAAATCAGAAGCATGTGGGTGGGATGAAGTCACCTGAGCAATTTTCTATAATTACAATTTTCATGGCCTTTTCCTTTGTCTTTTTCCAACTAACCTAAAACACACATACATGCATGCATGCATGCGCTGACACACACACACCCACCCACCCACCCACCAGCAGCAACCTGTGATTTTCTTCTTTTTCTCTATGGACTTTTTGGCCTTGTTTTTGTTAAATAGTTGCAGTTCCCTGGGAAGGTATGTGTTTTCCTGTTCCTTCTCTGGTTTATTTGAAACCTTGTATCTCTGAGAACTTTGGATCCCCCAGAACAGGCTAGATGTCCACCTAGACTTCCAAGCTTTGAATACCCCATCCTAAAGAATTTCTAGGCACGTTAGATCTAAAGGAATTCCCCTAGGGTGATACTGGAAACCCCAAAATGCCGATATCCTAGAGAATGACCAGAAACATGCTCAAGTTGTTACACATTTTTTCTGTATGTGGCTGAGGTTCCTCAGTGCCATCCTGGTCAGCCAGTACTGGAATGTGACAGAACTGGCATTTGCGCCCAGGAACAGCCCACGCTGGGAATTCGCTTCTGCATTCTGATAATTAAGCCTGGTGTGCTACTAATATTGTTTCCTGAAGTAAGAAGAGCTAGGGAATAATATAATTTCCACTTGTACCTTTTAATTAACAGAGGAATGGAATGGAAAGGGTTTTAAAGAAGACTTTCATGAGAGAGGGTTAGCACCTGGCGTAGTTCGGTAATTCCATCATTGTTGAACACATTTTAAGAATACCACTGCCAGTTTTTTCAATAAGGTAACTGAAAATAATTCTAAACTTTGGCTTATTTTATGTGCAGAATAAAATTTTTGGTTTTCCAGAAGCATTCAAGAAAGGCCTTGCTAAAAAGTGTTAGGCGTGAAGCAGTGTAATATGTTTGTCTTGCTTTTTTAGGGGTCACTCCTTCTTCATCTTCCTCTTCTCTTTCCCTAAGTAACCAAAGCTCTTCACCCAGAGTGGAATTTGGGGCCTATATTTTCTTTTCTTTTTTTTTTTTTAATTTTAAAAATATGGAACGCTTCACGAATTTGCGGGTCATCCTTGCCCAGGGGTCATGCTAATCTTCTCTGTGTCATTCCAGTTTTAGTAGATATGTGCTACTGAAGCGAGTACTTATATTTTCTTTAATATCATGTAGCTCTTTCTTGTTACTGAAAGCAGAGAGAGCTTTTTCAGGGAGGTTAAAATTATCGTTATCTTATTATCGTGTTATTTTTTCCTTCTTAGTAAGTTATGAGCAATGATTTGCTTTCCTGAAGCTGTCCGAAAAGATACTCTTATGCATGTATATAGTGCCTGGGGTCATAGAAATTAGGTATTATGTCATTTGTTTCAGAAGATACACTAATGCTTCAAAAACTAGTGACAGGGAAAACGGAGTGTAGTTCTTAATCTTGTTGCCTCAAAACTGAGCAAACGTTTTGGGAGAGCAAGTTCTTGCTGGACATCACTAAATAAGAATGAGTTGATGTCACGCTTGGCAAGAAGCAACTCTTTAAAAATTTTTTTCCATACAAATAGTACAGCATGGCTGGGAGGAGGGATTGCGAGCAAAGGGTAAAGAATTATGGAGGGAAAATAAGCAGGAGAAGGAATGTGAGAATGAGTTCTTGCTACAAAATAATTAATATGCAAGCAAAGCCATGTTTGTCTTGTCAGGAAAAATCTGAGTTAGAACATGAGCTGCTGAAGGGGAGAGATGTTTACCATGTCCTCCCCCACACCCTCAGAGGGCCATTGTGCACAGATCCCTGCGGAGGGTTGTGTAACCATTTTGACTTGTTTTCAGAGAAGAATGGCCCCTGTAGCTCTTTTGGCTCAATATAATGCTGCATCAAATACGACTGAAGAAGTCTCTGGAATACAGTTCTATCAAACTCAAAAGATGGTCATTTTAATGAGAATTTCCAAACACCGGGAGGTAATACTGTGCAGACCATGTGCCCCCACCTGTCTCCTCCTTCCCAGATGTTTGTGCAGTATTGGGAATTTAGGCAGTCCAATCAATGGCTGATTTTACAGGTTTCCTACAAGACAGAAAATGTCAAGATTAGCCAAGTATTTATTGAAATTAGCTGGAGTTATCTGGCTACATGAGTGTCTGTGGTCCGGTGTGTCATAATAACAGTGGGATAGGAGGTTGGGGTGCTACTGGCATCTTGGGTGGGCCAGCCTTTATTGTGTGTCACTGCTGTGTATTGGCAGTTTTTGTCCCTGCCCACTAAATTGCCAGTGGTGCCCCAGCTTCTGTGATGTCCAGGAAAGGCCCTTCTTCCAAATCCCTTCTGTGTTTCAGGGGAGCTAAAACAGTATGTGTTTTACAGTATTACTAAGCAGCATAATTTTCTTTGTTGTTCATTTGCATAAAAATCTTAGAAAGTCTTAAGAAGTTGTGCATTTATAATGTGGCATAGGTTTGATTCAGAGTGAATTTCAGCAAAAACGTTTGGAAAAATTGGATGGAGGGAAGGAGAAAAAAAAGGCAAAGTGCAAAAGGGTTTCTTAACTAGCACACTGTTGTTCCCCGAATCCACACTCTAGCTCTGTGGGTGGTTGCTCTTTATTTTCAAGAGGCAGCAAATGAGTAGCCTGGGATGGAGGTCAGGGTTGGAGGTAAGGTAGAGGGGAAGTAAGAGAACAGAAGATGGGGTAAGAGGCAGGCAGGAATAAAAGATTTGGATTGGAATATAAAGATGGAAGACAGTGGAGATAATGAAAGACCATAACAAAGCAACTGGAGATTTTACGCGGCATTGTTAAGTTTGCAGTGTTGGCATTTTGAGGACAATTCTGAGTACCACAAATCTAGAACTTCTAAAAGAAAAACCCTCTAAAATAATTATATCAGTTAAAGACCTTCGCACACATGTTAAATTAATAGTATTTAATGTCCCTTTGTAGGTTTCATCTTTTAAGCCTGTACTGCAAAAGACTGTGTGTCCTTCTAGGTGCTTAGCCAGGAATTTAGGCATGCTGTCACCAGTTGTTTTCATTATCACTTCTAAGTCTGAGTAGCCATTTTTCCCTTAGATTTTATTAACTGAGTCAGTAACTGAAAGTGTTATTGTTTTCCACTCATCTGGACTTTTCTGAAAATAATACAGTGCTTTATTGGAAAAGCTAAGCGTAGACATTAGCCAAATGTTTGTTAAAAATTAACCAAATTAAATGTTATTAAATAAGATGTGCAAATAGAGGAAAATTTTGAGAAATAGGAACAGATCCCACTAATCTTTGTTGTCAGTCACTACTTACAACCTTGGCTTTGCAGCAAGCATGAATTAAGTAGAATAATGTTTTTCGTAATGCTTCCTCTGTCTTTTAAGTTGGTTTGAAAACATTCAGTTGCATATGTACCACTGGATTTTTTAGCTGTTTCACTGGTTGTTACCCTGGCAGCCTTCCTTCAGTAAAAGTCTTGTTTTTGTCACGGGCTATTTCTCTGAGCAGCCGATGTTTTGCCCTCTCCCTGTCTAATCGTTCAGGCTTGGTAACTCTTAGAGTAGAAATTACCTTGGTCAACCACATGACGAAAGAGTGGGCATGGGTTTTCCTGAATGTCTCCTGAGGTGACCAAGGGTGGAGCGGTGGTAGTGTAATAAACCCCATGGGAAGTGGAGCCATAGATTCCATCAGCTTTGCAGAGGGGCCTTAGACCCAGCAGGGTTTAAGAATTGCTGCTGTGGATAGGAAGCCTTATCCTCTATAGAGATTATCAGCTGCTGCCTTAGAATTTCTTTTTCATTTGCACTATGTGAGCATACAGAAAAAAAAAATAGCAGATACCTGTGTATTCATCAAATTTGTCATATTTTAGTATTTTGACATATTTGCTTCAGATCTCTTTCCCTGCAGGAAGAAAAATATACATTTCAAATAAACTTAAAGCCCCTTCCCCACCCTTTGGGTCCTTCCCTGGTATTCCCTCCTCCTCCCACTCCTCAGGGAATTATTGATCTGATTTTGGCATTCATCATGCCCATGTGTTTTTTTCATGGCTTGTTTTTTTCCTACATATTTTTGTATATCTAAGCAATGTAGAATATTCTTTCACTTGTTTTGACTTTATGTAAATTGTGTTCTGTATGTATCCTTCAGCTACCTGTGTAACTTTTTCTTTTCCTTATCATTTTGAGATTTATCCAGGTTGATATATGCCTTATTTATTTTCACTGCTCTGTAGTGTTCCATCAAATGAATATTTCACAGTGTATTTATTCATTTACTTATTGATGAATATTTGGGTTGTTTCCAGTTATTTCACTATTAAACAGTTTTGTAGTGGACATCTTTGTACATGACTCCTTTTGCACAAGTATGAGAGCTTTCTCTAGGATTTGTAACTAGGAGCAAATTGCTGTCTAGTAGGGCACATGTATTTTCAGCTTGACTAGATATAGCCAATTCACTCTTCAAAGTGATTATGCTGTTTTATCGCCTTACTACCTTTATATGAGAGTTCCTGTTGTTCCACATCCTCAATAAAACTGGATATTGTCCCAGCTGTTCCTTGTTTATTGATTAAAGACAGCATTGTACTTAGCAACCATGTCCAACACAGGGTCAGAAGCAAACTTAATTTTCTTATACCATGCTTCTTCCTTTTAAAAGAATTGTTTTGGTTTCTGACTTATAAATCCAACATAACCGTAACATAGCTTTTTTTTGTCATATGTATTTTTTAAATAATCTTTTTCTCTGATCACAAAATGAATATACAATTATTTTAAGGAACTTGGAAAACAAAATGATGAAAAAGAAAACTAAATTCTACTACCTAGACATAGCCATTGTTAATAACTTGCTATATTTTTCCTTCTAATGTAGACCTGTGTAAGGTATACATTTATTTTATAATTAAAATCTGTCATTTTGTATCACAGTTTTACTTAAAATTCTATTGTGACATTTCCTGTGTCATTGAATATTGTGTAAAAACACCATCTAAATAGCTGGATAACATTTCTTTCTGTAAATATGTTGTATAGTTTAATTATTCTTTCATTGGAGGACATTTTGGGTATTAAAATGATACTGGAGCACAAAATCTTGGTACTTATATTTCATCTGAATTTATTTCTTTTGGATAGGTATTTAGAAGAGGCCAGTAACTATTAATGGAATTAGATTGGATGGATGATAAAAGCAGGGCATCAGGGGGGAGAAGAAAGTCAAGAGGGCAAAACAACATGTTTCAGGATCATGAGGTTCATGAATTCAGCTTCTCTCATATTTGAGTTGAGTGGCAAATCTGTCTCTTACCTGAATTTGGAGATCCTTCTCTAATTAGATCCTTCTCTAATTAGGGGTGTATTAGAGGGATGATATTAGAGGGAAACTCTGCCTTACTGTGGACACCAGAGAGTTGGTTGTGTATTGTAGTGTTCAAGGGTTTTATCATTCAATATTCTACTTCCTGCAGAGTTCCTGACTTGAGTATCTTTTACAGAATATTTCATTGAAGTAGACTTTTAACCTTGACTTGCTCAACATCTAATTAGAAGCAACTCATTGTCATATAGGGAAGTCTGCTCCTTTATGGAACATCTTTGAGTAGTTGAGTTCCCCTTTTTCCCGTAAGCCCAGATTTGATTCCCTGTAACCTTCATGTATTCTTTAACTTGTTTAAAAGCTCCCTAAAAATAATTCTGCAAGTATTTCAACTTTATTTCTCTATTAGCTTCTATAATTAACATGAAAACAAAGTCTAAAGTTTCAAGTCTTTTTTTCCAAGGCATAATTTAGCTTTATCATGTCTTCATAGTGAAAATTATATATGTGAACATTAGTAGGATAGAAAAACTTTTCACACAGTTTTATACTTGGTATCCAGAAAACTTCCGAAGTGTTTAGGTTTACTCATTATTATTTCTTAGAAATTGAATGAATAGAAGCAGTGGCTTGAGTATACACAGTCCCACTTTTTCATTAATAATAACCATCACATCCCCCCCCCTTTTTTTTTTTCTACAAAAGTGTTACATGTATTTTCTTGTTTAATCCTTGTACAACCTGTTAAGGTACGTATTTTCTGCATTTGGCAGATAAGGGTGCTGAGGCTCAGAGAGATGAAAGACCTTTCCTGTCATACAGTTATTAAAGGCAGAGCCAGGATTTAAACTCAGGTCTAATTCTAAAACCTGTATATTTAACTAGTTTGCACATCTGTCTTCCTGACTTTATTGATTCATAAAATCAAAGGTCTTTCTCTTCAAAATATATTCATGTTGGATTACTTGGCTGTCTCATTGTCAGAGGTCTGCTGCTTCTGCTGGCTTCTCTGTGGCAATCCCAGCTGCTCTCCCCATGGCTTGGGCACAGCAAAGATTTCCTTTCTCTGACTGCCCATCTCTCCCTAGTCCCCTGTGGGGCACTTTCCTGCTTCTGAGGAAACTGAAGCAGGAGATGAGGAAAGGGTAACAATTAATTACATACTTTTTTTTCCTGAGTGTTATCAACCAACATGTTCCATAAAGGAACATGTTTTCACAGCTGTGTGCTTTAGAAACAGGGAGAAAAGTTTGAATTTTTATGACTCAGGTATCTTCAACAAAGGCTGTGATGTATACACTTAATGGAGTTGGAACGTGGAAACCCATTCCCTCCCTCAGCCCTGGGATTGGAATCTTTGTGTTTATGGTCACGTGGATATTCAGATATGTTATCTCTGAACATGAGGCCCTGGTGAGAGAACCAAGGAGTGAACTTGCTAGAATATGATTTAATTACCCTAGATCAGTCAAGCTTTGACTTAGTGATGGCAGGATATATTGTGTATTTTTACATAGTTGTAGAGGAAAGGAACAAAGTTTAATTGGCTCTGTTGAACTTTGGTATCACTTTTCTCTTATAGTTCCATATAACTGCTTTTGCAGACTCTTCAAAAGGCTGAAGGCAAGCAATTTATAGATAAGGGCTCATTCAGTACTTGCACAAGAAGAGCCCATATCTTCAAATGTGGGTGACGTAAGTTTACTTTAGAAACAGAAATGAGTTCATTTATTTGGAGAGATGTGAACAGAATGTGCGTGTTTTGCTCTGGGTGAGAAATAAGTTTAAATTTAGAACTTTGCTTGGGAAATGAAATGGAGGAACGGGGCACTTGAGCCTCTTAAAAGTTAAGGGTCTTTAGCCAAGGCCCAAGGGAGCACTGTCTTGGTCCATCTATAACAAAATACTGGAAACTGGGTAATTTATAAAGAACAGAAGTTTATTTCTCACCTTTCTGGAGGCTGGGAAGTTCAAGATCAAGTTCTGTTGAATTCCGCATCTTCTAGAGGGGATGAACACTGTGTCCTCAACTGGCAGAAGGAGAAAGGGCCAAAAAACAGGAGTGACTCCCCTGTAGAGCCCTTTTATAAGGGCAGCTAATCCCATTTACTCAGAGAGGAGCCCTCACGGCCTAATCACTTCTTAAAAGCCCCACCTTCTCTAGGATCATTAGCAACACCTACATTTTGGAAGGGACACATTCAAACCACAGCAGGCACCAATCATATGTTTCAAAACTCATCCACATATGAGCACTCCTCAGCATATCCAAGAGCAGTCTGTGGAGAACTATTTTTTTGTTTTGTCTGTCACAGAGTGTCTTTCTGTCACCCAGGCTGGAATGCAGTGGCATGATCTTGGTTCACTGAAATCTCTGCCTCCTGGGTTTAAGCGATTCTCCTGCCTCAGCCTCCCGAATACCTGAGATTACAGGCACGTGCCACCAAGCCTGGCTAATTTTTTTTGTATTTTTAGTAGAGATGGGCTTTCACCATGTTGGCCAGACTGGTCTCAAACTCCTGGCCTCAAGTGATCCACCTGCCTCAGCCTCCCAAAGTTCTGGGGTTATAGGCATGAGCCACTGCATCCGGCCAGAGAACTACTTTGTGTTAAGTCTATGAGGGCCTTTCAGAGATAACAGTACACACTTTTCCCTTTAAGGACCTTACTGAATAACTGGGGAGAGAGAGCAGGAATGTCAACCATGATACAGAAAAAAGGTTCTATGGTAAATACAAAAAGTGAACCTTTGCAAGTGAGTTCCAGAGAGCCAACTCATAAAGGTAAAGATTTAGTCATAAATGAGCTATGTTGCTATTGAAAACATCTTGATTCTAAAGTATGACCACATCTCAAGCAAAAACTGTCTTAAGCCTGAATTAAGAGAAAATGATATTTTAAGTTAATTCCTCAAGTTGCCGAATAATCGACCCTAGAATTTCAAGATTGGTGGCTCTAGTGCTCTCATGGTTTGGCTCCTGTATTATCTCCCTCAAGTTGCAGTAATATTTCTGTCACCAAAAATCATTAATTGATAACATTATTCCTTCTGGTAATTCCAACACATATTTCCATCACTGTGATTTTTTTTTATGATGATGATGATTTTTACTTAGTATAGGGGATTACCTGCCTCTTGAGGTCATCCTGACAAGATAAAATTCAGAACATGGTTAGCACAATGCTTGGCTGAGAGAGTGCCATTGTTAATATTAGACATTATCTTTCTTATTTGTGAAATACAGTGTTTTAGGTAGTGCCTGGCATATAGTTAAATTTTAGTAAATTATAATAATGTTGTTTCTTGTTTTCCAAAGGATTTTAGCATGTTTTATCTCATTTAATCCTCTCAGCTACCTTCAAGGTATATAATGATACCCCTCTTTTACTGATACAGAAATTGAAATTAAGTGTATCTTGACTTCAGATTTTTCTGGCTGATTTAAGCAGATAAAGAAATTATTAAAAGAATGGTGGATAGCTCACAGAATCAACTGAAGAGCTCTAGAATCCTGTTTTGGGCTGTCTAGCCAAGTAAAATGGCCAAAATCATGCTACAGAACTGAGCCACTGCCAAGTACCTGCCGTGCCTTGCTCAGCAAACAATGCTGGCCGGCATTGGTGACCGGACTTTGCCACAGGGGTTGCTTCTGCTGCTCCCTTGGAAACTGTTTTACAGAAACTGCTGTCGCCAAGGAATGTACTTCATGGAAGGCCCTGTTTTGCAACATTTGCCACCTATTTACAGTCTGGAGTGGGTGACAGTTTGCTTTATTGCCAACTCATTGTGTCTTAACTCTGTGAAAGGAGTACTTCATTTTATTTCCTTTTAATTGGATATAAACTGAGTAGAAGCGGAGATTATTTTCCTTATGAGTAGGCTTCATATGTGGAAAAATCAGTTTTTTCTAAAATTGACCTTGTTCTTAGCAATTATCTGCTATAAATATTGTCTCAGCATTTTAGGCTACTACTAAATGAGAACTTTCCATCTGATCAGGGCGTCTTCTCTGGTGTAAACAATCCTGTTTCCCATTACCCATTGGAGCACAGGGTATGTAATCCTTTAAGGAAGCCATGATGAGTTAACGCATGCAAGAAGGGTGACCCCTTTAAGCAAGAAAAGTCCTGGCATTAGTATTTCAGATTTTTTTCTGGTATCCTTTTCTGATATTTATTTTCATTTAAAGTGGACCTATGGTTCATCTTGCTGAAAATCTCCAAAAAAAAAAGAAGAGAAAAAACTTTCATGTCCCTAATGTGATTGCTGTTAACTGTATAAAAATAGCCTCCCCTCTTTTATAATCAGTCTTGGTGTGCCTTGCAAAGTCTATATTTCTAACTTGCATGTACTTGAAGCTACTGTGAGCATATGTTAAACACCATTTAGAAACAACAACAACAACACTTTCAACTCCTTAAAGCAGGCTCTTTCGGGAAGGAAAGAATCCTTGAGTGCTGCAGCCATCCGTTGTGCTTTGTCTGGAAAGCTAAGGTTTTTGGGCAATTAATGTTTCAACAAGTGGAGAACACCTGGGTCTGGTGAGCACCAGCTGCCAAAGTGTGGGGGGCACCCAAGTGGCCTGTTCTTCCAGGATGGCATTCACTCTTCCAGGCAAGTGGGACAAAGTGGTCTTTCTGGCTTCACTCAGTGAGAGTTGTTGAAAGATCTTCTCATCTGAATTGTGAATATTTGTAACGTTTATTTTATTTTCATAATAAGAGTAAGGGTCTTCTGACTTTGAATATATTTCTTTTTACAAATAATTTTGAAGTAGTCCTGATCCTGTATTAAAAGAAACAAAGTGTGTCAGTATAGAAGAATCCTTCATCCCCTTTCCCTTAGAAACATGAAATTTTCAAAGTTTTCACTTGGATGAAAACCTGATTTCTTTCTCTCCATTTTCAGGGAAGGAAATGGAATTTTTTTCTTTTGTTTATCCTTTTTTAGTTTTCATTTTGTTCCCTGTTGGTCACATATTTTTTTTTCTTGGCCTCCTTATTAGAGGGGTATTGTGGAATATTTTTGCTTAGCAAAAATTAGCATACCTGACTTTTTAATTGTAAAATATATGTAACATAAAATTTACCATTTTAATCCTTTTTCAATGCACAATTCAGTGGCATTAAGTAGTATCATGCCCATCATGACCATCCATCTCCAGAAGTTCTCCATTATCCCAAATCGAACTCTATATCCATTAAATAGTAATTTCCCAATCTCTACCCCCAGCCCTGACAACCAGTTTTTTTTTTTTAAGCTGGAGTTTTGTTCTTGTTGTCCAGGCTAGAGTACAATGGTGTGATCTCCGCTCACTGCAACCTTGATCACTTGGGCTCAAGTGATTCTCCTGCCTCAGCCTCCCGAGTAGCTGGACTTACAGGCACCCACCGCTGCACCCAGCTAATTTTTTGTATTTTTATCAGAGACAGGGTTTCACTCTGTTGGCCAGGCTGGCCTCCAACTCCTGACTTGAGGGGATCCACCTGCCTCAGCCTCCCAAAGTGCTGGGATTACAGGTGTGAGCCATCACACCTGGCCCTGACAACCATTATTATTCTACTTACTTTCTCTATGAATTTTACTTTTTTTGAGACAGGTTCTCATGCTGTCTCCCAGACTAGAGTGCAGTGGTGTGATCTTGGCTTACTGCGACCTCCTTGCACCCCCCAGGCTCAAGTGATTCTCCCGCCTCAGCCTTCCGAGTAGCTGGGATCACAGGTGTATGCCACCACACCCAGCTAATTTTTCTATATTTTGTAGAAACGGGGTTTCACCATGTTGCCCAGGCTGGTCTCAAACTCCTGGGCTTAAGTGATTCTTCCACTTCAGCCTCCCAAAGTGTTGGGGTTACACAGGTGTGAGCCACCACGCCTGGCCAAATATTACTGTTCTGTTTACTTCTGGTAAATGAAATCATACAGTTTTTGTCCTTTTGTGTCTGCCATACTTCAGTTACCATAATGTTTTCAGGGTTCGTCCATATTTTAGCATGTGCCAGAATTTCATTCTTTTTTTTAAGGGTGAATAATATTCTGTCGTATGTATATACTACATTTTGTTTATCCTTTCATCCACTGATGGACATTTGGGTTGTTTCTACTTTGGCTGTTATGAATAATGCTGCTGTGAACATTGATACATAAATATCTATATGAGTTGCTGCTTTCAGTTCTTTTGGGTGCATACCCAGAGGTGGAATTGCTAGGTCATGTGGTAATTCTGCGTTTAATTTTTTTTCTCCCTTGTAATTACCTACAATGTGGTAAAATACACTTGACATGAAATTTACCACAGTAACCATTTTTAAGTATACAGTTCAGTGGTATTAAGTACATTGAGATTGTTGTGTGACCATCACTTCTGTCAGTTTCCAGAATGTTTTTCACATTGCAAACCTGAAACTCTATGTCCGTTAAACAGCAACTTACCATCCTCTCTTCCTCCCAGCCCACGTAACCACTGTTATATTTTCTTTCTCTATGAATTTAACTTTTCTGTGTACTTCAGGTAAAGGGAATAATTCAGTGTTTGCTTGTGATGACTGGCTTATTTCATTTAGTGTAATATCTTCAAGATTCACCCATGTTGTAGCATATGTCAGATTTTCTTGGCTGGCTGCAGTGGCTCACACCTGTAATCTCTGCACTTTGGGAGGCCAAGGTGGGCGGATCATGAGGTCAGGAGATTGAGACCATCCTGGCCAACGTGATGAAACCCTGTCTTTACTAAAAATACAAAAATTAGCTGGGCGTGATGATGTACACCTGTAGTCCTAGCTACTCAGGAGGCTGAGGCAGGAGAATCACTTGAACTTAGGAAGTGGAGGTTGCAGTGAGCCAAGATCGCACCAATGCACTCCAGCCTGGTGACAGTGAGACTCCATCTCAAAAAAAAATTTCTTTTAAAGGCTGAATACCTCATGTGTGCATATATAGTAGAATATTATTCAGTCTTAGAAGGGAATTCCTTTTTAAGGAATGCCACATTTTGCTTATTCATTCATCTATTGATGGAAATTTGAATTTTTTCCGTGTTTTGGCTATTATAAATAATGTTCTTTTTTTTCTTTTGAGACAGAGTTATGCTGTGTTAACAGGCTGGTGTGCAGTGGCATGATCTCAGCTCACTGCAACCTCCGCCTCCTGGGTTCAAGTGATTCTCCTGCCTCTGCCTCCCAAGTAGCTGGGACTACAGGAGTGCGCCACCACGCCCAGCTAATTTTTAGTAGAGATGGGGTTTCACCATGTCAGCCAGGCTAGTCTCGAATTCTTGACCTTGTGAGTTCGCCCACCTCCGCCTCCCAGAGTGCTAGGATTACAGGCATGAGCCACCACACCTGGCCTGTAAATAATGTCCTTTGAACATGGCTGTACAAATGTCTCTTTGAGACTCTGCTTTTGATTCTTTTGGGTATATACTCAGAAGTAGAATTGCTGGATCATACAGTAGTTTTACGTTTAATTTTTGGAGGAACGACCACACCCCTTTCCCCAGTGGCTATGCTATATACCATGTTACATCCCCACCAGCAGTGCATAAGAGTTCTAAATCCTCGCCGTTACTCTTCTTCTTTTTATTTCTTTTTGATAGTAGCCATCTTTTTTTTTTTTTTTTTTTTTGAGACGGAGTTTCGCTTTTGTTACCCAGGCTGGAGTGCAATGGCGCAATCTCGGCTCACCACAACCTCCGCCTCCTGGGTTCAAGCGATTCTCCTGCCTCAGCCTCCCAAGTAGCTGGGATTACAGGCACCCACCACCATGCCCAGCTAATTTTTGTATTTTTAGTAGAGATGGGGTTTCACCACGTTGGCCAGGTGGTCTCGATCTCCTGACCTTGTGATCTGCCCGCCTTGGCCTCCCAAAGTGCTGAGATTACAGGCATGAGCCTGTGATAGTAGCCATCTTAATGGGTGTGAGGTAGCATCCCGTTTTTGTTTTGAATTGCACTTCCCTAATGATTAGGGATGTTGGGAATTCTTTCATGTGCTTGTTTGGCATTTGTATCTATTATTTGGAGAAATGTCTATTCAAGTCCCTTGCCCATTTTTGAATTGGATTGTTGGAGGGATTTTGCTGAGTTTTAGGAATTCTCTATATATTCTGGATATTAATCTCTTTACATGATTTGAAAATATTTTCTCCATTTTGTGGGCTGCCTTTTTACTCTGTTGATAGTATCTTTTAATGCATAAAATTTAAAAATTTTCATTGGCCAATTTATCTTTTTTTGTTGTTACCTGTGCTTTTGGTGTCATATTTAAAACATCATTGCCACATTCAGTGTCATGAAGCTTTTGCCTGTGTTTTCTCATTATAGGAAACTGTAGTAAAAGACATTAAAAGTTTGATTGTTTTAGATCTTAAATCTAGGTCATGGATTCATTTTTAATTAAGTTTTGTATATGGTGGTAGGTAAAGATCCAACCTCATTCTTTTGTGTGTGGATAGCCAGCTTTCCTAGTAGCATTTGTTGGAAAAAACTGTCCTTTCCCAGTTGAATGGTCTTGGTGCACCACTCAACAGTCATGTGACCCTATATGTGAAGGTTTGTTCTGGGCCCTCTACTCATATCTGTGGTCTGTTTGTCTTTATGCCAGTGCCACACTTTTTATTACTGTAGCTTTAAGTTTTGAAATCAGGAAGAGTGAGTCCTCCAGCTTTGTTCTTCTTTTTCAGGATTGTTTTGGCCCTTCAGGATCTCTTGAGATTTCATATGAATTTTAGGATGGGTTTTTCTATTTCTGAAAAACAAAAACAGTTACTGGATTTTGTTAGGGATTGCATTGAACCTTTAAGTCACTTTGGGTAATATTGACATCTTAATATTAAGTCTTCCAATCAATGATTGTGGGGTATCTTAACATTTATATGTGTACTCTTTAATTCCTTTCAGCTATATTTTATGGTTTTTATTGTACAAGTCTTTCATCTCCTTGGATAATTCCTAGGTGTTTTATTTTTTTGATGCAGTTGTAAGTGGAATTGTTTTTTAAATTTCCTTTTTGGATTGTTGGTTAATATATAGAAATGCAGTTGATTTTTGTGTGTTTACTTTGTATCCTGTTACTTTGCTGAAGTTATTTATTTATTAGTTCTAACAGTTATTTGTGTGGAATATTCAGGTTTTCTGTATAAGAGATTGTATCTAACTTCACTTCTTTCTAATTTGGATGACTTTTATTTCTTCTCTTGTCTAATTGCTCTTGCTAGAACTTCCATTATTATGTTGCATCAAAGTGGTGAAATTAAGCATCCTTGCTTCATTCCTGATCTTAGAGGGAAAGCTTTCAGGTCATCACCATTGAATATGAAGTTCGCTTGCATTTCTCTCATATGGTTTTTATTATGTTGAGGTAGTCTCCTTCCATTCCTAGTTTGTTGAATGTTTTGTTTGTTTTTATCAAGAAAGGGTGTTGAATTTTGTCAAATGCTTTCTCTGCATCCTTTGAAATGATTTTGTGGTTTCCTTCCCTTAAGTCTTCTAACATGGTGTGTTATACTGATTGATTTTCAAGTGTTGAATCATCCTTGTGTTCCTGGAATAAATCTCACTTGGTCGTGGTGTATAATCCTTTTATATGCTCCTGAATTTAGGTTGCTATTTTGTTTTGGATTTTTGCATCAATGTTTGTAAGGTATATTGGTCTATAGTTTCTTTTCTCATGTTTTTGTCTGGCTTCGGAATCAGGGTAATGCTGCCCTTGTAAATGAGTTAGAGAATATTTTCTCCTCTTCAATTTTTTGGGAAAGTCTAAGAAGGGTTCATGTTCTTTTAAATGACTGATAGAACTCACTGTGAAACTATCAGGTCCAGGACTTTTGTCAGGAAATTTTTGATTCTTATTTAATCTCCTTACTAATTTATAGGTCTATTCAGAATTTCTATGTGTTTTAGCCTTGGTAGGTTCTATGTTTCTAGGAATTTGTCCATTTCACCTAGGTTATCTAATTTATTGCTGTACAATACTCATAGTACCTTGTAAAGTCATTTTTATTTCCATAGAGTCAGTATTAATGTCCATACTTTCATTTCTCACTTTAGTAATTTGAGTTGTTTCTCTCTCTTTTTTTCTTAGTTCCTCTACTCTAGCAAAAGGTTTGTCAATTTTGTTTATCTTTTTAAAGACTCAACTTTTGGTGGTGGTGATTTTCTCTCTCCTTTTTTTTTTTTCCCCCTGTTCTCTATTTTATTTATCTCTGCTCTAATCTTTATTATTTCTATTCTTCTGCTAACTTTGGGTTTAGTTTGTTCTTTCTCCAGTTCCTTAAGTTGTAAAGTTAGGTTTACAACTTAATGTGAGATCTTTCTTTTTATTTTTTATTTGATTTATAGAGATGGATATCACTCTGTTGCCCAGGCTGGAGTGCGGTGGTATAATCATAGCTTATTGTAGCCTCGAACTCGTGGTCTCAAGTGAGTCTTCTGCCTCACTCTCCCAAGTAATTGAGACTACAGACATACACTACCATGCCTGGCTAATTTTTATTTATTTACTTATTTTTTTTTTTAAAGAGACAGAGTCTCACTGTGTTGCCCAAGCTGGTCTTGAACTCCTGGGCTCAAGCGATCCTCCCACCTCAGCCTCCTGAGTAGCTGGGATTATAGATTTGAGTCACCACACCCAACTCTTTTTTAATGTAAACTTTTTTTTTTTTTTTTTTTTTGATATGGAGTCTTGCTCTGTTACCTAGGCTAGAGTGCAGTGGCAAAATCCCAGCTCATTGATTGCAGCCTCTGCCTCCTGGGTTCAAGCAATTCTCCTGCCTCAGACTCCAGAGCAGCTGGGTTTACAGGCACATACCACCATGCCCAGCTAATTTTTGTATGGTTTTTTTTTTTAGTAGACATGGGGTTTCACCATGTTGGCCAGGCTGGTCTTGAACTCCTGACCTCAAGTGATCCACCCGTCTCAGCCTCCCAAAGTGCTGGGATTACAGGCGTACACCACCATGCCCAGCCTATTGTAAACATTTATAGTTATAAATTTTCTCCTTAGCACTGCTTTCACTGCATTTCACAAGCTTTAGTATATTGTGTGTTTGTCTTAATTTATTTTTGTTTTTTTGATTATTACAGCATGTCTCTGCACCAGGAAGCAGCCTGAGGTACACATGTTAGGTCTCCTCAGATCTTTTCTGAGCCTCTGCTTTTCCCTGGGCATGCATAGCAACTATCTAATTTTTCCTATATATGTGGTTGCTTTTGAATATCCTGGTCTTTAATGTCTGACTCCCAGAGGGGGAAAAAGAAAAAAGTGAAGGAGGAGAAAAAACATGCTTCCCCTTTTAATCTTCTGAAAGTCACTTCAGCATGAGTAGGAGGGCCTTGCAGCAGTGTGTCGGAGGTACAACAACGGTGACCACTGTCTCTCTGCACCTTTGTGATCAGAAGCAGCCATCATTGATCAGAGCATAGATCCATATTTAGAGGACAGGGTCCTTTTCTACCCTGCTGTCTCCCACAAACTGTGTGCAAGCCAATCCAGGAATAAGTGCGTAGCTGCCTGCAGTGGGGCTGAGAGCTTTGGGATGGGTAGGTGCTATTATGATAACATCTGAAATTGACTAAAAGTAATCATAATTTATCATCCAGGCCTTCCTCTGGATGTTGTAAGCCTTTGATAGACTCTAGAGCTATAGAATAGTTATATCATACAGAGTGTACCAGTGCAATTATTTAGTTGGGAAGACAAATTCCTGGTGCTTTCTACCAGTCTTCCCCAAATTCCCTCTATAATTTTTTTTAGGAACCCCCATACTGTTTTCCCCAGCAGGTGCACCATTTTACGTTCTCATCAGCAGTGCACAAGGGTTCCAAAGATACGGAGAACATCCTTTCCAACACATGTTGTTTTCCGTTGTTGGGATAATAGCCATCCTAATGATTAAGTGGTACCTCCTTGTGTTTTTTATTTCCCTCATGATTAGTGACGTCGAATGTTCTTCATGTGCTTATTGGCCACTTGTATATTTTCTTTGGCGAAATGCCTATTTAAGCCCTTTGCCCAGTTGGTTGGTTTGTTGTTTTATCTTTTTAATTTTAGCTCCTTTTCATATTTGCTGTCCTTGTAAATAACTCTGCTTTTTCTGGTAATCTGCTTGAGGAGTGAGATCATTTCTTTGCTATTTCCTACAGTGCTAGTACATAGTAGTGTGTGCCTGGTAAATACTTACAGTGGTAGGATAGGCCAGTCATACAGCCAGATTTTGAAACCCTGCTTAATTGACTACTACAGTTGGTGACTGGGGACTTTGAGACAGTGAGGAAATAACATGAATTGTATGCCTGCTCTGTGCTCGGCATTGTGCTAGGCCTACTTTACATAATTCCCGCAATACTCCTTTAATACATGTGACACTTACTGTGTAGATGAAGGATTTGAATTAAGGGAAGTTAAATTTAGACTCCCATACCATCACACAGGTAGTAAGTGGCAATCCTTGGATTCCAATTCCAGGTCTACCTGACTCCAAACTTTCTCATTATACCATGCTGTCGCCCTTCCCTAGTTTGTAAGTTCAAACAGAGAGCAAGCCTGTGAACCTGGAAATTGTTTAGGGCAGATCAGGAGTTGAACATTTACTTAATAAGAGACAGAGAATCTTGCTGTGTTGCCCAGGCTGGCTTTGAACTTCTAGGCTTAAGCAATCCTCCCACCTCTGCCTACGAAATAGCTAGTAACTACAGCCTATTCCATTTTACTTAATTCTTTGAGAGGAAAAAGTAGAGGTTATGAAATGCTAAGTTTATAGCAGTGAACAGGATTCCTTGAAGACACTGATATGTGTCGTTTGGGGATGCCAATGACCTTTGGAAATGCTGTGTCTACTTTTGGGTGTGACATCCTCTATTCTTGTTTCTTTGCTACCATAAATTAGGGCTGCTGGCCATGGCCAAATGGGTGCCTAACATAGAAGGAGGAAGTGCTTTTCATCGCTTACCACAAATTCCCTTGAAGCCTTTACCTCTCCGAGTCTTAAGAAAGGCAAGAATAAAGGGAACAGAGTTTTATTGAAATCCTGTTGTGTGCTAGGCAAACCCTAGAAGGGAAGTTGATATTATCTTGCTTTTACATATGAGAAAATTGAGCCTCAAAGACATAAGGTAAATTGTCCAGATTCATGCAGCTAATAAATAAGGGAGCTGCATTCAGCTTTTTCCATGTTGCCTCCATTTAAAAGTTCCTCTTTCTTGTCCTCTGGTGGGTTTCAGAGATCCTGGGAGAAATGTTTGTATCCTCACCAAACATCGTGGTGGGTGGGCATCTTACATGGGCTTGTTCTGCACTTGCAGTTTCTTCTTCCACACGGTATAACCAAAGCAATGTTGATAGCTGTTGTCTACAGGGCCTTTTCTGCTGGGCGAAGTTAGCACTCCTCTGAGGTGACATGGTAGGGATAAAAGTTCCTAAAGGAACCAGTCCTAGAGAGCACCCTTTTTCTAAGTATCCTGAAGAAATCAATCAGTAACGCACATCACAAAATCCTCTCCAAGTTGTGAAGACGTTTTTAGACTTTCCCTTTCTTTGAGAAGAGGTAGGAGTGCCTTTGAGAACTAGAGTTTGTAAAGGATACACGTAGCTTAAGTGCTTTTATCTTTGAAATATATTATGACCAATAGACTCAAAAGTTCTTTATTAATTTTGGGGATATCATAGTCAGTTTGGGATACTATAACAGAATACCATAAACTGGGTGGCTTAAACAGCAAACATTTATCTCTGTTAGTTCTGGTGGCTGGGAAGTCTGAGCTCAAGGTGCCAGCAAATTTGCCTCTGCCGAGGACCCCACTCCCTGGTTTGCAGATGGCCATCTTCTTGCTGTGGCCTCACATGGCCGGGAATGGAAAAAGTGAGGGTAGGCTCTCATGCCTCTTCTTCTAAGGACACTAGTCACATTCATAAAGCCTCCACATTCATGATCTACCCACCCTCTAAGCTCCCCACCTCCTAATACCATTACACTGGGGATTAGGATTTCAACATAGGAATTTTGGGGGATACAAACATTCAGTCCATACAACGGGATTTCTTTTTTCAGAATCTTGTATAATTGTAACTTCACAGTAACTTTTGTCAAAGTTATATATAATTTCTACTTCCTGGATTCTGTAGCAGGAAATGGAGCTCATATGTGCCCCAATATTTGTAGTACTGATTTCTAGTCCTAGAAGTATCTAAGCCTGTCAGAGTTACATACAGAATTCAGTTTGGTGATAGGCTAAGCTCATAGCCATATGGCTCTGCACTGTGCTATAGAAAAACTGTGGGTTCCCCCGACCTGACATTTCAGAATGAAAAAGATCACTCAGCAAAATATTTCCCACATTTCTAACCCTGATGATTTTTCCACTCAACACTTTACACAAAGAGGTAGGTACAGATGGTAGTTTGCTGGATCTTTGGAATATTCAGGCTTAGTCGTCACTCACTCCCTGGAGCCTACTACTCATTCTTGTATAAACAAAGTGGTTTAAACAAGGTCTTAGGAAATATCTCCAGGACTTACCATTTGCAAACCTAACCCTTAATATATGGAATTTGTTAGATCAGGTTTTTAACTCAGTAAACATCTTTGTGTATATCACCTTATAAAACTAAAGAAGAATTAGAAAACTGAAGGCAATGGCCCTGTTCCTTGACTGTAAGGAAGATGTAATTTAGAAACTTCTTTTCTTTAACATGAAAAACTAATCATAAGTATGTGGATCAATATTCTTTATGGAGTATTAGGAGTGAAGTGTCATGATGTTATGATTTTTTTAATGGCTCAGCAAAATAAAAATTATATAGTGAGATGAAGTAGATGTGACAAAATATTAGTTGTTGAATCTAGATGGTGTGTATTTGGGTGTACATTTTTTCCCTACTTTTCTAGGTTTAAAAATTTTCATAATAAAGTGTAAAAAATCTTAACTGTAAATAACATTTATAAAATGATACAAAAAATAATTTCAAGGGTGGTACATGGTTCATTCTCTATTAATGGTAAGAGTTTAGGTAATTAATGGCATTAGTAGGAAATAGTTAAAATAGGGGTATAAAACCAGAGGCCTGCAGAGGCCAGGCAGGTCATATGGGTGAGTGGAGCTGCCGGCATTAGACAGGATGGGAGGTGGTGGGGACTGGGCAAACAGGCAGGCACACACCTCATTGAAAGCATTCCAAAAATTTAAAAAATCTTAATGTGCATTCAGAATGAAACACTTCCAAGGGCTGGCAGTTTGTGGTCTCCTAAAAATGACAAAATTTGCCATCTCTAAATTTACCCAGCTTTCTATCCTTCTCCCTCTTTTCAGAAGATCCAGGAGAGGTGCAGCTATCAGTGTGAGAGGGAGATGGTATCCTGGCGCAAGACGGTGATGGGAAAACGTTGTATTCAGTGCCTCTAGAATTTGCCTGGGTTGCCACAGCTTTGTTGCTTCAGGAATGGAAAGTGTGGCCCATCTTCTTCTTTTCTCTGTCCCGTCTTGCTCCTTCTATGACCCGGGGCAGGATTTGCGGCGGGTTTATGGAGGCTCTTATGAGTCAAGGAAGCACATTCTGAGGATACACTCATGCACCTGGGTTTTGTTTTTAGATGGTTAGAGGGAGTGTGCAATTGTGATTTATAAGAATGACTTAAAGTATAATTCCTTTGATTTTGAAGTTGGCTGGGCAACTTAATTTGAATGCCCTAGTGTGCCTATTAGACCTGGCAGCCTTCTCAAAATCCCCCTCCTACCTCATTTCCCCCATCCTCCACCTTTTTCTCAGGAGGCAGAGGTGAGACTTTTGTTTTGTGAGCTAAGGTTGGGCTCTGGGCCGTCTGCTTCAGCTGCCCGGCAGCTTGGGCTTCCCAGTAGCCTTCCTCCACCTCATTCTATAATTCAGGCTCCCAGTAGTCTTCCTAAGCACCAGAGAGCTTCCTCATGCACCTTGGAAGAACGGATTCAGACTGAGACAAGGACTCACTCTTAGGCATAAATGCAGCCTACAGAGACCCTGGGAAGCCTTTTTCCTCCTAATAGCTTCCTAGACTCATGGTTTCCTTGGAATTCCAGCAATAGAACTGTATCGTCTTACCCTAATTTGAGAACCTTCTATGTGCCAGGTGGTATACTAGACATGATATATAATCACCTTAGAAAAAATATTTTAAGATGTGTTCAGCCATATGAACTTCGGTGAGAATTAAAGATGAGGTTTTTACTTAAAGAGTAGGGGGCTCTTGGGGTGGGTGAAGAAGGGAGAAATGCCTCTGAAGATCTTACTCATAGATGCAAAAAGACCTCAGCTACTTTTTGTTAAAATGAGTTTATTAAAAAAAAATTAAAGGGGAAATGCATTCATTTGGTTAAAAAAGTTATGTTAAAAGTATACTATGAAATTCCGCCCCCCAACCTCTTGCCTCCATCTAATTCTTATATGTCATTTCAGAGTTTCTTTATGTAAATATAAGCATATCTGAACATACTCTTATTTACTTGCACCCAACCCCCATTTTTATGCAATGATAGCACACTCTATGTATCTGTATATCTTTTAAAAAGTGTATCTTTGGAGATTTTTTTCCATGGAAGCATATAGAGAGCACCCTTATTCTTTTATTTGTTCATGCAATACTATTTATAGATGTGTCTTGATTTAATTAACAAGCCCTCTATTCATGGACATTGGGTGTTTGCTGACCTCTGCTGTTGCAATCACTGCTGCAGTGAATACTTTTGTATATATGTTATACATCATTTAGCATGTGTGGTACTGTGTGTGTAAATTCCTAGTTGCTGCATCAGAGGCTGTGCATTTGTAATTTTGTTATCCATGCTAAAATTGCCCTCCATAGGGTGTTAAGAACTGACACACTAAGCAGCAAAGCCTTTTTCCTCACAGTTCTACCTACAAAGTGTTCTCCATGCTTTTCATTTTTACCAATTTCACAGGTGAAAAATGGGCTTGCCGTGAACTTTAAATTTGTTTTTATTATTATAAGCAAGGTTGTATACCTTTTCTTATGGTTGAGGTGTTGGTATTTCCTTTTCTGTGAAATATCTTTCCATATCTTTTGTTCATCTTTCTTTTACTAAGTTTTTATTTGCCTTTTTTTTTTTTTTTTTTTTTTTTTTAAGAGACGGAGTCTTGATCTCAGCTCACTTCAGCCTTGCCTCCCAGGTTCAAGAGATTCTTCTGCCTCAGCATTCCAAGTAGATGGGATTACAGGTGCACGCTATCACGCCCAGCTACTTTTTGTATTTTTAGTAGAAACAGGGTTTCACTGTGTTGGCCAGGCTTGTCTTGAACTCCTGACCTCAGGTAACCTGCTGCCTGCCTCAGCCTCCCAAAGTGCTGGGATTATAGGCGTGAGCCCCGTGCCCAGCCTTATCTGCCAATTTCTAGGCACTCTTTATATATTAGGAAGTTTACTCTATCTGATATGAGTTATCATATTAGGAGGAAAAAAGCTTCCTGGGGTCTCTACAGGTTTTTTATTTTCTTCAGGTTTTGAGTATTCTTTTTGTACTTTAAATTTTAACTTGTGGCTGGGTGTGGTGGCTCATGCCTGTAATCCCAGCACTGGGAGACTGAGGAGGGTGGATCACAAGGCCAGGAGTTTGAGACCAGCCTGGCCAACATGGTGAAACCCCATCTCTACTAAAAATACAAAAATTATCCAGGCATAGTGGCACATGCCTATAATCCCAGCTACTCAGGAGGCTGAGGCAGAAGAATTGTTCGAACCTGGGAGGTGGAGGTTGCAGTGAGCTGAGCACTCCAGCCACTGCACTCCAGCCTGGGCGAGAGAATGAGACTCTGTCTTGAAAAACAAAACAAAACAGCAACAAAAAAACTTGTGTTTGCTGTCATGAGGAGTCTTGGTTTTTATACTGTTGAATTTATCAATATTTCCTTTAAGACTTGCATTGTCCTGGTCCATTATTAATGGCACAGAAATCATTCATTCCTTTTTCCACAGTGCCTCCTTCTTCTTTTCCTCTTTTAGTTTTGGATTGACAGCAAAAATACTTTTGATACCTTCCCCCAAGTTTGCATTCCTGGAGATGTATTTCTTGTCAATGATAGGGTAGCCCTTGATAGCTTTGTTAGGAGATTTTAGTGGACTGTAAAATTCCCATTTTCTTGGTATAGGCACTCTGGGAAACTGACAGTTTCTTATAAAACTAAACATGCAATTACCATATGACCCAGCAATTGCATTCTTGGGCATTTATCCCAGAGAAATGAAAACTTATGTTTACACAAAAACCTGTACATGACTGCTCACAGCAGACTTGTTTGTAACAGTCTCAAACTAGAAACAACCCAAATGTCCCTCAGTGGGTGAATGGTTAAACAAGCTGTGATACATAGATACCATGGAATACTACTCAGAAATAAAAAAACAATTAACCATTGATATATAAACAACATAGGCAAATCTCTAAAAGTATTATGTTGGGCAAAAAAAAAAAAAAAAAAAAAATCCAATCCCAAAAGCTTACATGATATATTATTTCATTTATATAACACTTTTGAAAGGACAGACTTTGAGAAACAGTGAATGGATTAATGGTTGCCAGTTATGGAAGACGGAAGGGGGGTGATGGAACTTTACAGTATCTGACCATGGTGGTGAATACATGAACCTACGTATGGGGAGAAAGTTGTACAGAACTAATTACACACACAAATGAGTGCAAACAAAATGAGGAAATCTAGGCTGGGTGTGGTGGCTCATGCCTGTAATCCCAGCACTTTGGGAGGCTGAGGCAGGCGGATCACCTTAGGTCAGGAGTTTGAGATCAGTTTGGCCAACATGGTGAAACCCTGTCTCTACTAAAAATACAAAAATTAGGCAGGAATGGTGGCACATGCCTGTAATCCCAGCTACTCAGGAAGCTGAGGCATGAAAATTGCTTGAACATGGTTGCAACGAACGGAGATCATTCCACTGTTCCCCAGCCTGGAAGACAGAGTGAGACCGTGTCTCAAAAAATTAAAAAAAAAAAAAAAAAAAAAGAGAGAGGAAATCTGCCCAGGTGCAGCGACATACTCCTGTAGTCCCAGCTACTTGGGAGGCTTGGGAGGCCGAGGTGGGGAGGATCTCTTGAACTCAGAAGTTTGAGCCAGCCTCAGCAACAGAGGGAGATACCATCTCGAAACGAGAAAAGGGAGGAATGGATAGGAAATCTGAATAAGATCGGTGGATTATATCTATGTCAATGTCCTCGTTGTGATATTGTACCATAGTTTTGCAAGATGTTACTATCAAGGGAAATTAGATAAAGGAGTCACAGGATCCTGTACATAGGATCTTAATAAAAATTTCAATGAAAAAAATCCCAATTTCTGCTAATACTGGATTCACCAAAACATACTACCTAGAAGCAGGTTCCGTTGAAGTAACTTGTGCTCTCCTGTGTTAGGACTTGCGGTGCAGCAGCTTAGCAGTGGAATGTGGAGGAGTTTAGCAGTGCCTCGGGTTCCAGCCCTACTGTACTCTGCTCTGTCAGGCAGATGAAGATCTGAGAGCACTAACAAGCATTTCCTAGGATTCTCTGGGACAACCCAGCTGGGTAGCCATTCATACAGCCTGCCTGCAGGGAAAGAATACTGGCTTCAGCTCTAATAGAAGAGTGTCGGGTGGATGTTGGTGGTTGGGGACAGTGAGGGGTAGACATTGGTGGTTGGGGTCAGTGGGGAAGATGAGCTTTGGCTGGGCCTGGTAGCTCACACTGAGGTGGGAGGACCACTTGAGCCAGAAGTTGGAGACCAACCTGGGCAGCATGGTGAAACCCGGTTTCTACTAAAAATACAAAAACTAGCTGGATGTGGTAACAGGTGCCTGTGGTCTCAGCTACTTGGGAGGCTGGAATGGGAAGATTGCTTGGGTCCAGGAGTTCAAGGTTGCAGTGAGCTGAGATTGCGCCACTGCACCTCCAGCTGGGCAACAGAGTGAGACTTCGTCTGAAAAAAAAAAAAAAAAAAAAGAAGAGGTTGAGCTTTGATGTGCCCCGCATGTGCCCGATTGTCATATGTATCCTGTGTACCTTGTGCTGTAGTATTGGCTCTGGCATGAGACAGAGTGGCCTGGCATGTGATAGAGGGATCACTGGGATCCTCAAGACCCTGCTAGGGAATCTCTCAGGTCAAAACTATTTTTGTAATAATATTTAGACATTATTTGCAAATCATGGTCATTCTCTTACACAAGTGTCCAGTGGAGTTTTCCAGAGGCTGAATGATGTGAAGTAGTAACAGATTAAATGCAGAAGCAGCTGTGAGATTCCAGCTGTTTTCTATTAAGGCAGACATTAAAAAGACATTAAAAAAAAAAACAAAAAACCAGTGCCATTTGTTTTTTGAGACGGAGTTTCACTCATGTTACCCAGGCTGGAGTGCAATGGCGCGATCTCGGCTCACCGCAACCTCCGCCTCCTGGGTTCAGGCAATTCTCCTGCCTCAGCCTCCTGAGTAGCTGGGATTACAGGCATGCACCACCATGCCCAGCTAATTTTTTGTAGTTTTAGTAGAGACGGGGTTTCACCGTGTTGACCAGGATGGTCTCGATCTCTTGACCTCGTGATCCACCCGCCTCGGCCTCCCAAAGTGCTGGGATTACAGGCTTGAGCCACTGCGCCCGGCCTGCCATTTGTTTTACTTTTTTCTTTTGGAAGAATATTTTCCTTAAAATGTTATTCGTGTTGGCCGGGCGCAGTGGCTCACACCTGTAATCCTAGCACTTTGGGAGGCCAAGGTGGGCGGATCAAAAGGTCAAGAGATCGAGACCATCCTGGCCAACATGGTGAAACCCCATCTCTACTAAAAATACAAAAAATTAGCTGGGCATGGTGGCACACACCTGTGGTCCCAGCTACTTGGGAGGCTGAGGCAGAAGAATGGCTAAAGCCCAGGAGACGGAGGTTGCAGTGAGCCGAGATTGCGCCACTACACTCCAGCCTGATGACAGAGCAAGACTCTGTCTCAAAAAAAAAAAAAAAAAAAAAAAAAAAGTTATTTGTGTTAACGTGGAAAGGGGTTATCATTATCTTTAAATGATTTAAGATTTAAGGATGTTCTCAGTTTTAATTTTTATAGGTGAATATCGAAAGATATAACCCACATAAACAAAAGCTCTTTGGGGTCCTTGGTAATTTTTGAGAGTGTGGGGGTTCTGACAATTGAGAATTGTTGGTTTGGCAGAAAGCAATAGGCTTAAGTTCTCGACTGGGCTTTGCTTTGTGAATGTGGGCATCATTTGGCCTCTTTAATTGATTTATTCTCCTGCAAATGCTATTAATTGCCCTGCTACATACTTATGAAAATATAATGCCCTATGCAAATACAGGGGAGTTTAATGGTTACATGACTAAACTGGTGTTGAAAGAAAATGTAAAGAATGAGAGTTTCTGGCGTGTTAGCTGACAGTCTGTTTACTTGATAAATATCTTCATTTTAGCATCTCCTAGCCATTTCTATATACATTTCATTTCTTTTTCTCAGTTTTTCCAGAAAACCATTTTAATTATTTAAAAAATTATATTCCCACATTTTCAATTAATAAGGGATTTATATTCCTTGATGAGATGTAATAAAGTCAGGAGTTCTATCTTGGAGAAACCACTTATTAGCTATGTGACTTTTGGAAAGTTACTTAACCTGTGTCTTGGCTTCCCCAGGTGTAAATGGAGCTAATGCTACCTCACTTTCCAGGGCAGTTGTGAATATGAAAAATAGTGTACAGGAAGCATTTAGCAAAAGTACTTGGCACATAGCACATGCTCCATAAATAATATTTGCAACAATTGGCATCAACATATAACAAGATGCAAGATTAAATTGAATTCTTACCCTGTCTTCAATGAACTTATTAAACTACTTTATTCACAAGTTTATTAGCAGTAATTTTAATTTCGTTTTTTTTCTCCTTTGAAGGGCTGTTGAGTGGCCAGACTTCCCCAACAAATGCCAAATTGGAGAAACTGGACTCTCAGCAGGTGTTGCAGCTCTGCCTCCGATATCAAGATCACCTGCATCAGTGTGCAGAGGCCGTTGCTTTTGACCAGAATGCTTTGGTTAAACGAATCAAAGAGGTAATGTACTGCAGGAAAATAACATTGCTGACTGGTTACTGTGATTGTCTGCAACTCTGGATTGACATTTGTCACTATTGCTTGCAGGAGATTGCTTTTTCCTAGCAGTAAAATGTGATGTTGAAAAAAGTGGTCCACGGAGCTAGGCCGATTTAGAGTTTGAATCCTGATCACCACTGATTTGCTTGGCCAAGTTGCTTAACTTCTCTTTGTCTCAGTTCCCTCATGTGAAAAATGGGGCTGATAATAGTAACTTAGCCCAAGGGTTGACTGACAAATTGCTCACTAAGTGTTAGCTATTATTCTTATATATAAAGTCCTGCAATACTTATTTGCTCTAGCTACCATTATATCTTTGAATTGACTTTAACCGCTTCCTGTGTATAATTTATATTTTGTTTCCCAGTAGATTATAATTTCTTTCAAAGCAGGAGTCTTGATACAAAAAGCTTCAGTGATTCTTACTGGTTTTATGGAAACAATTATGCCTATTTAACCCACAAATTTTTTTTAGAGAAACGAAGCAGTGTAATTCATGTGAAAGTGCTTAGTAAACTGAAAGGCATGATATAAATATTGTATAATTATCAATCTCGGTAAGTAGGTACTTCCTTTAAGCACTTAAATGTGTCGTTGACCAGCTGCAGCAAAGCACAGTTCTAGGGGCACCAAGAAATAAGTAAATACATTTTCCAAAGTTTTCAGTCAAGAAGGGGTTTATATTCCTGATACCTGATGTACTATAATATCAAGGAAATGTCAGGAACTATTTGTTGGAGAAACCACTTACATGAATGGCACTCTGAGATTTGTTTAACAAAATGGCCCTTTAACTCTGGTGAGAGAAGGAGATGGACATGGAAAAGCACACAAGTGATGGGGCAAGAATCACTGCAGATGAACAATTTTTATTTAGCAGTGGAGGTAGTACATCTTTGAGATTATAAAGTAGTCATTAGTTATACTGACAGATTTAAATTTGCCAACATCTCCAGCATTTTAGTACTTAGCTTTCATAAAATGTGGTATGCATATGCTCTTCTCTCATGGGTTAAATACTATTATTTGGAAAACTATTAAACATGACCTTTGATATTGCTTTTCATTGATGTGGCTTTGCATATATTATAAACTTATTTTACTATATTATGGTCCACCAAGCTTTAATTTCCAAACATGACTCTTCATTGGCAACATGTGGGTTTTTGATTTAATACTGAGTTCTCCCCTCCTCCCAGTATGTCTACGTGTGGTCTGTGAATCATTATTTTTATAAGATGATATGGTTTGCCTGTGTCCCCACCCAAATCTCCTCTTGAATTGTAGCTTCCATAATTCCCACATGTCATGGGAGGGACCTGGAGGGAGGTAATTGAATCTTTCCCATGCTGTTCTCATGATAGTGAATAAGTCTCATGAGATCTGATGGTTTTATAAAGGGGAGTTCCCCTACACAAGCTCTTTGCCTGCCGCCATGTAAGATGTGACTTTGCTCCTCATTTGCTTTTAGCCATGATTGTGACACCTCCCTAGCCGTGTGGAATTGTGAGTCAATTAAACTTCTTTCCTTTGTAAATTACCCAGTCTTGAGTATGTCTTTATTAGCAACATGAGAACAGACTAATACATAAGGTTGCCAAATGGTACTGATGCCACCCTCTATTAGCTGGGATTTGGGAACCAGTGGTCTTAAGCACTATTTCTAAAATAAGTTCGACAAAACTAGTCCCATATAAAGAAGGTCAAACATTTTGCATATTCCCTTACCACTCCTTGGAAACTCCCAAAGCATATTATTATCTCATTTAATAAGTTTTTAGGAGTCTCACAGTAAAGAAAAAGATTTTTGAAACTTTGTATTTAGTTTCTGAAAACTAAGTATTTGATCGCCAAACACTTATCTTGGGTAGCATCTGTTAAGGTCCGGTAGAGTAGTGATTTTAGAACCTTCTTTGGGAAATGCTATTGTAAACATAAGACTTTACCTTTTTAATTTTTTTAGAGACAGCGTTTCATGCTGTAACCAAGGCTGGAGTTTAGTGATGCATTCATAGCTCGCTGCAACCTTGAACTGCTGGGCAGAAGTGATTCTCCAACCTCAGCTTCCCAAGTAGCTTAGGACTACAGGTGTATGCTATCATGTGTAGCTATGTTGCCCAGGATGGTTGTGAACTCCTGAGCTCAAGCGAGTCTCCTGCTTTAGCCTCCCAAAGCACTGGGATTACAGTTGTGAGCCACTACCCCCAGGCAAACTTTACCGTTTTGACTATTGTGCTAGAAATTAATTAACTATGACATTAACTCTCAGAGAGATCTTAGAATAATGATAAATTGGCTTTTTGATGTTGATTCTTTTTAAAAAGTCCTCTAAGTTTGAGACCAGCCTGGCAAACATGGTGAAACCCCATCTCTACTAAAAATACAAAAACTAGCTGGGTGTGGTGATGCATTGCCTATAGTCCCAGCTACTCGGGAGGCTGAGGCACAAGAATTGCTTGAACCTGGAACGTGGAGGTTACAGTGAACCCAGATCGAGCCACACTGTACTCCCACCTGGGCAACAGAACCAGACTCCGTCTCAAGGAAAAAAAAAAAAAGTCCTCTCATCTATGTCTGTCGTTTTGCAGTTAGGAAGGTGTGGTACAGAGAGATTAACTGACTGACTCGATGTTCAAGAGCTGGGGAAAGTGTTTTGTAGCTAGAAGTGCCAGACAGAGCTTCTCATTATACCACATTTTCAAGACTTCAGAGCAGCGTTTCTCAGCCCTGGCTACATGTTAAAATTACTTGGAAATTTTTTCCTCCAATATATGTGATGGGAAACTTTACACATATACTGAAGAAGACAGAGTAACACAGTGAACCTTTATGTACTCATTACCAGCCACTACAATTATCAACTTGTGAATACTCCTGTTTCTTACATATCCCCACTCCCTTTCACCCCAACTGTATATTTTATAGTAAATCCCCAGACATTATTTCATTCATAAATATTTAAGTATATATCTTTAAAAGTGAAGGATTCTTTTAAAAAATAACTTTTAAATTTGAATTAATTTTAGACTTAGAGAAAAGTCACAAATAATTTGAGAGTACCTGTATACCCTGCCCCATGCAGCTTCCCCTAAAGTTAACACTTTACATAACCTTAGTACAGTGATCAAAACCAGGAAATTAGCTTGGTACAATACTAGTAACTAAATAGAGATTTTATTTTGAATTTTACCAGTAAATCTACAAACAAAGAAGTCAATCCTTTTGAAAAGTATAGTCACAATGCTGTTATACCCAAAATATTTAACAATGATATTTTAATTCATTCAGCATAGCTGAGGTGCTGTTAAGAAAATACCAATGTCTAGATCTCCAAACTGATTACATCAAAATCTTTGAAGGGTGATAGTGTTGGGCTGGTGGGATGTTGGCTATTGGTGTTTATGAAGGTGCTCAAGGTGATTCTAGTTTGTAACCAGGTTAGAACCAGTGTTTTGGAGCATTCATTTAAAAATAAACTGAGTTTGGCTGGGTGACATGGCTCATGCCAATAATTCCAGCGCTTTGGGAGGCCAAGACAAGCAGATTACTTGAGCCCAGGAGTTCAAGACCAGCCTGAGAAACATGGTGAAACCCTGTCTCTACAAAAAGACCAAAAAAAAAAAAAAAATTAGGCAGGCATGGCGGTGTGTGCCTGTAGTCCTAGCTATTTGGGAGGCGAGAGGATGGTTTGAGCTCAGGCGGCGGAGGTTGCAGTGAGCCGAGAGATCTTCACTCTAGTCTGGGTGACAGATCAAGAACTGGTCTCAAAAAATAAACAGTTTAAAATTCTGTTCGAAGAACTTTGGGATTCACTTTGAATAGTCAATAATTACCCAGAATTATTGCAAAACAGAGCTCAGCACTCACAGTACTGAGCAATATTTCAGCAGCGCTCTCAGGCAGAGGAGGTGAGCACCGTTTTGGGGCTTTCACTGGTGATGTAATGTGTCCATTGTGTCTCTGTTGGTGAGTGTTAGCAAACTCCTGAATCATATCCATCCATCTTTGTTCACTTAAGACATAAGTGTTGAAATTAGTCATTTCCAAATGAGTAAAGCAGAGGATGTCGTTTTGATCAAACACCAATTCTCTGATATTATTCCAGATGTTTCCTGGAAATTTGGTTGGAAAGGTGAGGAAGTAACGTAATACTACGTGTTGAAAAGTGAAGGAACTTAATAACCATGGCGAGTAGGTGTTAGTGGAAGCATAGAACTGGGATCAACTAGAGGTCCCTAAAATTACAGTACCTGCGATCACTTAAGTCTGGATCAAAGGGAAACACAGCTATAACTATTTCTGATTCAGATAAAAGAAAATCAAAGAGTTAGCTAAGCTTTCCTTATGTTAAATGTGGATGATGGTCTTGAAAGAAAAGTTTATGTTTACAGATTTGTGTATGTAAGGAAGAAGAATAGAGGTAATTTCCTTTACACTCAGGGAGTCTAGTGATGTACCTTGACCACTAGTTCCCTTAATGGCAATAGGATGACCCCTCAGCCAGCAGTGTTGAACAGCTATTGCAGACCCATGTAATGGAAGGTTCTTTGGGGGTTCCAGAGACATGTGACATGGTCCCTGCTCTTTGAGAGTTTAGCCTGGATGAGGGAATGAAGATATACAGAACAGAAAAATGAAAAAGACACTGTTGAAAGGGAATGCTCATTTGTGATTTATAACTAAAGTTCTGGAGATCCTGGAGCAGACAGGGTTTAAGCTAGGTCTTTGGGGAAAAAAAGGATTTGGGAAATGAGAGGAAGAGGGGGCATTGCTGCAGGGGAATAGCTTGACAGTCTTAGAAGAAAATTAACTTTGGGGCTTCCGGGACAATGAAGAAACTGGCCTGAGTTTCAGTGAGCTTGCTTGGAGAAATCTCTGCATTAAGAGCCACAGAATGTTGGAGTTGGAAGGACCTTAGAGACCCTCTGGTCCAGTGCTCTCATTATTCAGATGTAAAAATTAAAGCCTGTTAGAGAAAGTAAGCGCTTTGCCCAGATCACACAGTGAGGTAGTGGCCAAAATTAAATTAAAAGTGGATGAAGATCGAAGGGGATTTTTTTTCTTGAAGGTGGTACACTTGAACATGTTTACAGGCTGAGGGGGAAGAGGCAGGAGAGACAAGATCAGAGTTGAAGGAGAAAGGGGGATTCTTAGAGTGAGATCCCTGAAGAGGCAAGAGTTGGAGCCCTTGGGGCATTTGTTTTCAGAGAACAGGGAGGGTGCAGGCAAGTGTATGACAGGAGGGCCCCCAGCAGAGATCGGTCCCACCCAGCAGCTTGTGTATCCTCTGTGGAGAAGAGGGGGGTCATTTGTTGAGTGGCCATGGTGACTGGGTACAGTAATGAGTGCCAGAAGGCATTGAGGGCTCTGTTGAAGCGGGCAACTTGTATTTGCTTTGTATTTGTAGACAGTTTGGCAAAATGGTTCCCAGTGTAAACTCCAGAGCCACACTGTCAAGGTTCAATCCTGGTTCCATCTCTGACTAGCTGTGTGACCTCAGGCAAATTCCTTAATTCTTCTGAGTCTCAGTTTTCTTTTCTGTTCAGTGGCATGAGAGTAACACCCAGCTCAGGTTTTTGTGAGGGTTCAGTGAGTTATTCTTGGTACAGTACTGGGGACCATGCCTGCCGTATAGTAGGCACTGTAGTGTTAGCTCTTGGTATTGCTTGAAATATAAGTGATAACCACGGAGAAAGGCCTATCCCACTTGCCATGAATGGGCCCATATGAAATTACTTGATACCAGCAGCTGTCTAAATATTGACCCATTTTAAGCTCTGCTCTTAACCCAAGTATAAGAGCTAAATAGAGGCAAAAATTTTTTTTTTTTTTTTTTTTTTTTTTTTTTTTTTTTTTTTTTTTTTTAGCCCACTGTGGTTTCCTTCAAACCCTGCATGATTCGTTTCATGCCACAAATATGTAGTTTTCGGAATTTCTGTAGTGAATTTAGCAGTTTATTCTGCTTTGTGGATAGCATGCTTGTGCCTGAGGAACAGGGGTCTTGAGAAATGGGAAGCTGGATGGTGGCAAACCATTAGTCCTTGGCTTCTAGGCTGTGGATACATGACTGCCTATGATTTTGGGGATTTCATGTGTATTGCATCATTTCTAGCTAAGGATTCAAGCTGACAGACATGTTGTTTTAGGTTACACCTATCATTGAAATGTGGGGTAACTGAAAAGCCAGCGAGAAAGGAGTGTGCTTCCTCTCCAGGTGTGTTTTCCCTTGGAGGAGGGAGGAGGCTGGTGGTAAATATGCAGCCCCAGGAAGAAGCAGCACAGACTTTTGGAGCTTCTCTTATCACTGTCCTGGGTCTTGTTTCTGCCTCAGGCTAGTTGCTGTCAGTGGGTAAATATGTTTATAGATTAGAACACCTTCGTAACTAAGATAAAGCCACAAGGTTTATTTTGTTACAGTTCCTGTGTACTTGCCTAAAGACTTTGAGAGTAAATTCATGATATGATTCTGGTAACACCTGTTTTAATTCTTAGATGCACTGATAAGCATACTGTATCAACATAAACCAGTATGAAGCATGGAGTGGGGGTTCAGATGAACTGGTAAGTTACAATCCTTGGAAAGCCATGTGATTGCACAGGATTATAGAGATGCCCTAAAATTTCTCTGATTTAGCCCTTTCATTGTGCAAATAAAGAAACCAAGGACCTCCGAATGTATATGGGATTTGCCGGACATCTTTCTATTAGTTAACGATTAAGATGATTTTAGGAGGGGAGTCATCTTTTCCACCACACCATACTACATCTGTTCTGTCTCTTTGCAGTCCTTCATTTCATTTTTGGTTATTTGTTTTTCACATGGTAGGTCCTCAACTGGTGTTTAAAAGAGTGCACGAGAGTTGCCATTCATGGGCCTGCACACAGGGCTGGGCAGGGATCTCTTTTTGTCTTCAGTACTGTAATGTTTCAAACCCAGCTGGAGTCATTTTCCAAGTATTTGACCTGACTTCCTGTACTGTGTGTCCTCCCAGGGGGAGAGATTGATCCAGATTAAATGAGTTGTTCCGAGTGTTACACAGAGCATCAGTGTCTGAATTGGCATTAGCATTCACTTTGAGCTCCTTCAGTGAAAAGCCTGGTTAGGGTGAGCTGTTGGCCAGGTGAAACTGCTGCTATGGCCCTGACACCGTGAACTGAATCTCCTTTAAATAACAACATTGTTAGATTCCTGTGGCTGCCTTTAAATATGGCTTCAGTGGCTGCTTTCTTGAGCTGAAATTGTAAAATGGGTTGGGAGTGCCTGTTTCAAAACTACAAATTTTGACAAGGACATGGAGACGTCGGCTTCTTTTTGCTGAAATACTGAGGCAAGACATTTCAAGAAAATTTTATGTTCCCTTTCTATGTCACAAGTCACTCTGGCATAAATTCCAGTTTGAGACCTAACAATGTCATTATAGTTTCCCCTCTTCTTGTCTTTTGGGCAACCTTTCTTTTCTGTAAGAAATACAACTGGTCCCCTGGGTGGCAAGAAATCCAGGTGGGGGAGTGGGCTGCTTCTGGTTCGGCGGACTGTAAGGTATGCTGCACAGGGCTTCCTTGGGCCTCGCCCCACACTTCCTTTACACCAGCACTGTCCTGCCAAAAGCCAGAAATCCTGGAAGAGGGCCGAACCTAGTTTATTACTTGCCTGTTGGAAACGTAGGCTTATGTTTTTTGGCAAGGTATGAGCAGAGCCTGGTTATTTGACTGCTCTGAGATTTAATTCCATTCCGTTTTTGGACAATGACATGTGAGCATGTGTGAACAGCAGCCCCATTTCCCCCCAGTTTGCCTGCCCTAGACATGCCCCCAGACAGCTGACTGCCAGCTTTCCGAGTGCCAGGTTCTAGAACCCCTGTTCTTCTCCCTCCCCTGCTCATTTTCAGTCCACCAGAGTGGGCAGTGTCAGAGGCCCCATGTAGCCCCCTCTCTTGGGAGGAACCCCAGAGCACCTGCATTCTCTAAGCCAACTAGCCAGTATTGAGGGCTTCTGGGTTATGGAAATGAAACCAGGGCTGGGAAAAGATATTGCCTGTCCTGTATCCCTTTCAATGAAGAGAAACAAGACTTTTAGCAAATTTGAGCATTGCCGCAGTGCCTAGAACAATGGCATGTAATAGATGTTTAACAACTATCATTTGATGAACCTCTTACATATTCTTCAATTATTTCATCCTAGAGACTGACCCGTTTTCTCATTCTGTGAGAGAAAATAAAGGCTATGAGGGTTGCAGGGTTGCATTAGGTAGAGTAAGCTAGGCTGCAGCTATAAATAGACTCAGAGATGTGTAATGGCTCAAATGCAACAGAACTTTATTTCTTGCTTTTGTTCAAGGTGGATGTTTCTGGTTAGCAGGTAACTCCCCTCCATTGAGTTCAGGGATTCAGGTTCCTTCCATCTTTTGGCTCTGCTGTCCCCAAAGACCAGTAGCAAAAGGGAAAAAAGAGTGGACTAGCACCTAACTCATAGGTTCTTACAGGCCAAACCTATTAGTGTTGCCAATGACTTCAGTTAGAACTCAATTACATGGCCACAGCTAACTCAGAGAGGCTGGGAAATACAGTCTTTATGTGTTCCCAGGGGTACACTAAATTTTGAGCTACTTTGAACATCTGTGTCATCTTCAAATTTAGATTCCTAAAGTGCATCTGCAACCCAACTTTGAGATTCAGAAGGCCTGATGCAAGTTTCCATGGTAAATTTCTCTTGGTTTAAGTCCTCCTGCCAATGAAAACCAAGACCTATACTTTTAACAATAAGTAAAAAACAAAAAAGCAAGATATAATAGTTTCTATTCAGTGTGATTTAAACTGTGTTAAATATTCTTTCGTTTGTTTGTTTTAAAGCAGGTTTGTCCAATCTTCTGGCTTCGCAGGGCCACATTGGAAGAATTGTCTTGGGCCGCACATAAAATGTGTTAACACTAAGGATAGCTGATGAGCTTTAAAAAATGCAAAAAAAACCTCATAATATTTTAAGAAAGCTTGCAAATTTTCATTGGGCCACACTCAGCTGTTCTGAACTGCATGCAGCCTGTGGCCAAACAATCTTGTTTTAGAGACAGAGCCTCCCTCTGTTGCCCAGGCCTGAGTGCAGTGCTGCAATAATAGCTTTCTGTAGCCTCAAACTCCTGGGCTCAAGTGATCTTCCCACTTCAGCCTCTCAAGTAGCTGGGACTACAGGCATGCCACCTACCTGGCTAATTTTTAAAACTTTTGGTAGAGACAGTGTCTTACTGTGTTGCCCAGGCTGCTCTTGAATTCCTGGCCTCAAGCAATCCTCCTACCTCCCAAAGTGCTGGGATTACAGGTGTGAGCCATCATGCCTGGCTATGTTAAATATTCTTAATAAATGATTAGACAGAAGGAAACATGACAGTGACTTAATTGTGGTTCCCTTTAGAGATGAGATTTTCAGTGGTATTTTGTTTTAGCCTACTTCTCTTTTTCTATATTTTACAAGATTTCTATCTTAAACATGCATTACTTTTTTTTTTTTTTTTAATTTGAAATACTTTTTTTTTTCTTGTAACTGATGGGTAGGCTTTATCTTCAGATATTCTGACTCAGTGGGTCTGGAGTAGGGCCTGGTACTGGCACTTTTATTTTTTAATTTAATTTTTTTACAGAGAGGATATTGTTCTGTCACTTAGGCCAGAGTGCAATGGCATAATCATAGCTCACTGCAGCCTCAATCTCCCAGGCTCAAGTGATCCTTCTGCGCCAGCCTCCCCAGCAGCTAGGATTACAGGTACATGACACCATGCCCAGCTAACTTTAATTTTTTTTTTTTTTTTTTGTAGAGACAAGGTCTCACTAGGTTGCCCAGACTGATCTTGAACTCCTGGTCTCAAGCAATCCTTCCACATAAGCCTCCCAAGTGCCAGGATTACAGACATGAGCCACCATATCCAGCCTCTGTTGTTTTTTTCCCTCACAATATATGAACCTCATGACAGTTCTATCTCCGTGCCTGCAGCTTTTTGACTCAACAAGATAAGAATATGTCTCTGATAACTTTGAATGTATGTGTCTTTACATGTCTGCTTACAGAGTCAGCTCTGTGTCAGGCATTCTTGTAGGTGTCAAGGAAATGTCACTACAAAACAGATAAGAATCCCTCCTTCAGAGACCTTACACCCCATTGTGGACACAGACAATAAATAAGGTAAAAAAAAAAAAAATGAAATAGATGGCTTATAAGATGGGAAATACAAAAATTTTTTTTAAAAAAAGTAGGCTGGGCATGGTGGCTCACACCTGTAATCCCAGCACTTTGGGAGGCCAACATGGGTGGATGACGAGGTCAGGAGTTCAAGACCAGCCTGACCAACATGGTAAAACCCCATCTCTGCTAAGAATACAAAAACTAGCCAGACGTGGTGGTGTGGGCCTATAGTCCCAGCTACTCAGGAGGCTGAGTCAGGAGAATTGCTTGAACCCAGGAGGCAGAGGTTGCGGTAAGCCAAGATCGTACCATTAAACTCCAGCCTGGGCGACAGAGTGAGACCTTGTCTCAAAAAAAAAAAAAAAAAAGGAATACAAAATGTCAGTAGGGTAGAAATTTTACATGGGGTGACCCAGAAGGCCTTCCCAGGAAGGCACTTTTAATATAAAGACCTGCTGGTCAATACTGAGCTAACCAGGAAGCTCTTCTTTATAACTCTGTCTAAATCTGAAATTTATCAGATTATTTGACCAGATCCCAAGATTCTGTTCTTTACTATCAGTCTGCTCATTGTCGTGTTTATCTGAATGTTCTGAACTAGAGTCTTATTTACTATCTCTGTTGTTAGTTGGGAGGAGACTTCCAGATCTATACACCTTTTAAAAATGTCTCTTAATTGTTTTAGATCTCAGGGATTCCCAAGGGATTTCTTCAGGAGGTGTCCCTAAAGCTTGAAGCAGCATTTAACCTTCTTCTGCGCCTGCTGACAGACTGACTGTAATTTTGTAAGGCTTTAGTTGACATCCTGGTGATCCTCCATAGTTTTCATTCTACACATGAGTAAAGAGCTTTTCACTTGTCTAAGGTCCTGTCACACCATTGCTGGAAACCGCCCATGACAGCCAACCTGCAGCCCAGAGCAAAAGGCATAATGAATGTGGAAGGACTCTGTAGGACCATACGGAGCTATGTAAAAGAAAGGATTATTTTGGGGGAGTAAAAGTCATTTATTTCAAATGCAGCAAGATGAGGAGGGATTGCAGAATGTTATTCTGTAGGAGTATAAGCATGAGTGGCGCAATACATCATCATTTCAGTGATGGTGTCTTCCTGTATTCCAAAGTGTCCCAGCCTCCTCTCTTCCCCTTTCCACCTGGAGGTTTACGAATTCTCTCTCTGCCCTTGCTGAGACTTAGGTTCTCTGGAGTCTGTCACTCACCTGCCTCTCCATCTTAAATTGTAATAGTCATAGTTGCATTCTGTAAAATCCACAAAATTCAGACGGTTCCAGTCTGAAATATCCAGCCTCCATTTCTGCTCCCTGACTTCTGCTGCGCCCCCTTCTGCTGGTGTCTGCTCCCCCATCAGCAACCGCCAACAGCCTGGCACATCCGGAGGTCTCAGCTTCCCTTGATCAGAAAGGACCTCCTTCCTTATGCCTCCCCAGCGCACAGGAAGTGTTTGCTGGAACAGTTTATGTGGTAAAGTTGAGTTGGTGCCTCAGCCATCTGCATGGGGAATGACATGGGCCTCTGGACTCTAGATCAGGCCCCAGCCTGATGTCCTGAGCAGCCATCTAGCATCGCCTGGGAGCACAAGGTAGCATCAGTGGCAGTATACCAAATCATTATATCAATATTATCATCGTCCCATGTGTGGTATCTTGGTTCTTTCTTCAGGCACAGGGTGGAGGATTTTAGCTGTAAGATATTTCCCTGTGCGCCACTGCTAAGCTCTGTTCTCTGAGTCTAAAAGGGGTTGTGTTCACAGATGGTTTGGGTGCATACACGAGGGAATTATAGAGCACACAGTCCAGTTTTACATTGTTTCATTATCTTAGCGCAGGTTTTAAGATGTTGAGTGCGTCACTTCAGTCACACAAACTTACTTTTACCTCCCTTTAATTCTGGACATTGGAAAGGGGAGTCCAGGGTAGTGGCGTGACTTGGAGACATTCCTCACTATCCACCTGCTGTATCTGTGGAAGTTTCTCCCGCCCCCTCCTGATGTAGTGGTGACAGCAGCAAAAGTGTTACAGCTGTTATTTTTACATGTTTACCATGTGGCAGATCTAGAATAGGCATTTTGCATATATCATGTATATTTCATAGATAAACTGAGATTCAGAGATCTGAATGTGTTTCTGGTTACACATTTGTCGAAAGTGGAGCTGGGATGCAGGTGCAGAACTAACATCCACCTTCGAGACTCAAAAGCTGTGCTTCCTCTCCACATCTTTGTCCTTTGTCTCCAGTTCTTTAAGGGCTTGTTCTTCCAGCTTGTCTCCTGCTCATGCCCAGTGTTCAAGTGTTCTCTTACCCTGTATTCCTTTACAGTACTCACTGCATAGTGTCACAGTATAAGTACACTTATACATCTCAAAAGCGGTCTTTATAGGAAGCAGCAACGCTTTAAAATAGCCGTGAAGACTCCACATACATCCTTGAGTGGCAACTCTGCCTGCCTTGGGGATAACTTTTCCATACCTCCAACCTTTGGAGAATGAATGGGGCTTTTTACCAGCATCTCAGAGCACTGTAGTGGTAAAGAAGGTGGACAGGGAGTGGACTCGTGCCGAGGGGCTTCATCCTTCCTCACTGCCACTCTGGAGGGGTTGCAGGGAGGGAGCCTCAAATTAGTCAGAAAGGCTGGGGTGCCTCCCTGACTAAGGCGGGGCCTTCTCCAGGTGGCAGAAGATCTCAGATATCTACATGCTCTACAACATTGTCTTTCATAGGACCCAAGGAAATGTTTCCCAAGGAAAGGGAGGAGTGGGACTTGTATCCTCAGGCTTTTATTTTTGCTTGTGATGTTTTTCTTTTCTTTATTTGCTGTGTCAGTGCTATTTTCAAGGCCTTTTGTGGGGAGGTGGTGTAATCTGCCTGTTTAGTTTTGAAAACTGCTTAAAGGTTTTGGGATTTCTTTCCCACTTTTCTACCTAGACGTGATGCCAAGGGTAAGAAGGCATCGGGGGAAGCTGAGCAAGTTATAAAGCCATTATTGAAACAAAGTCATGCAATTCAAATTCCTGCCATTCTGATATCTCTTAATTCTCTTGAAGACCTGAATAAAATCTGTTCTTTTACTGAGACATTTAGATACATTGTTTGAACAAAGGAAACAGGGTGACTTCAAAATGTCCAGTATGTGGAAATCGATGCCATTCAGCCTGTGGTGTAATTAATGAAAACATTGGCGACAGTCGGCCTCATTGTTTGTCGTTGTGCAACAGGAAGTGGTACACTAATAAGGAGCCGGGGAAGGTTTACGTAATTCAGAGGGAAGCAGACGTGTGTGCAGTTTTGACTGATGCCCTGCTCACTGCTGATCCAAGCTCACCCGAACAGGTTCCTGTTAATACCTGATGAACATTAAGATGTCTGATTTGATTTTGTCATTTGAATTTTGACATTGATTAACAATAGATTTTTATTTCCCTTATGGTCATAAATAGTGTCTTGAAAAACTTTGCTTTAGATCATAGTTTTCACACACAGTTATAATTCATTGGGTAAAGCATAGTAGAACAAACTACAGAAAAGGAAATGTCACTGGTAGACGGTCGCTTGGGGCAAGTGTGATGGCCCTTGGCATCAGGAGATCTCGAGTTCAGTCCTGACCCCATCAGTCCCAGCTATGTGAATTTAGACATAGTGCTTGCCCACTCTGGAGCAATCTTCGTCTGTGAAAGGAGGGGTGGGGGTGCTCAGGACCCTTTCACCCCCTTCCTTTTACAGATGAAGATTGCTTTGTCTAAGCCCCCTTGGTGAGGTCAAGAATTGTGAAATGTTTGTACAAGTGAGATGTCAAGAGTACAAAGTGTACAAACGAACTGCCAGTGAAAATGTCATTTAAGTTTATCTGCTAACAAATAGTTTGTTCCCTTTGGTCTCCTTTCAGTTTTTGTTTTGTAAATGTCAGTGTTTTGTCTGGTAATTCATTATTTTTATTATTTGAAAAGTAAGCACCAAAAGTGTTTTTCCATTCCACTTGACAGCATAAAAAATTGCCATTAAGTTCATCTTTTAAGGATTTCAAAAAGGCATTAAGCACACTCCTCAACATGGTATGTATTTAATTGAAATGAGTTAACATTTGAATTAGCCCTTTAGAAAAGATAGGCAAAAATTAGGCTGAAAAACATGGGTTTGAATTCTGGCTTCACTGCTAGTATGAGCTATGTGACCCTGAGCACCTTTTGTTACCTCTGAATATCTAATGTCTCATTTCTAATAGGAGAGTGACATTCCCTATGAGAGTGTGGCGAGGTGTAAAGATAATGAATGTAAACTGCACAGTACAGTATCTGACAGTTAGTAGATACTTAATGGATAGCAGGTGTAACTGTTATATATTAATTTATTATAGTAATTAAAATAACTAGAGAATTCGTGTATATTATTTACTGGATTCTACCTACCAAATCATTCTAACATGATGTGCATTATTACCAAAAGAAATAGTCCACCAGTATGGATGCCAGTTTTGTTTCTTTTAGAGTATGTGGACTGAGATTTACCAGAGAGGGATTTCTCTTGTCTGGTTGACGGATCAAAGGTACACCTATGAGAATAAATGGCAAGAGTTTATTCTTATAGGCTGCCATTGCAAACTATTGTCTTCAGAAACAAGGTCACTCAAAGTGTCCAGTGTGTGGTCATTGGTGCCATTCAGCCTGTGGTGTAATTAAGGAAAACATCTGTCCATTGTTGTCCTTTGTGCAAGAGAAAGGACAAGATTCATGCAGAGGACTCCCAAATCCTCCCGGAGAATGATGATCTGGAGGAGGGTCGGACAGCCAGAAAGAAGGTAGTTGACCCCGAAAGCTTTTGTTGCAGCCTGACATACCCTAACCTTTATAATCCGTCTGAATCTCCACTGCAGGTCAAGTAGCCACGGTCTGGTGGGGATAGAGGTGACAGGCAGGCTAGAATGTGCCACATCTTGACTTGTGGTAATGGGCCTCCTCCTCTTCAGAGTGGAGACAGCTAATAAACATGAGTCAAAGACCAAATTAGTGGGTAGCCGATGTATGAAAACACAAGCACCGGCTTCGCAGAGTGCAAAAAAGAAAGGTCTTGAAGAAGGTGTCAGAAGTAAAAATGGTAAGTATGTGAGGAGATGGATATTTTAATTAGGATGACTATAGAAATCATTTCACCATGTATATGTATGTCAAAACATCATGTTGTGTGCTGTAAATACATAGTTTTTATTTTTAAAAAATGAATACTGTCAGTACGAGTCCATTTAAAAATAAGCACGCTTGACGTTTCAAGGAAATTGCTGAGAACAGGCATCTCACGCTTCCTTTTGGTGTTAAGGCATGGTATAGTTAATTTAAAGATGCAGGATCTTATGAACACAGCTTTTTACCTTGGACTGTTCCTCTTGCAGACTCAGCTACCACCTTCCTTTATTATTAAAAATGCCTTAATTAGCCTCAGCAAACTGTTTTAGAGCCACCTTCATAGTGTCTAGTTCCGGATTGCCAAATAGGTTTCTTCATCTTTGTAAGCTCCAAAGTGGCCATCTTGGGTTTGTTGTCAGGAAGGGTTCTGAGTCCAAGTCAGATTTAAAGAACAACTGTGATCCATTATTGTTATCTCTCAGGGGTCTGAGACAAGGAATTGAATGTATTTAAATATATTTATTTTATTGTTGTAAAAAACTGAGTTATAATTCACATAGTTCACCCTTTTACATTTCAGTGTACATTTCAGTGGTTTTAGTATTCTTGCAAGGTTGTCCAACTACATCACTATGTGTAATTCCATAACATTTTCATCTACCTAGAAAGAAACTATGTACATCAGCAGTCACTCCCCATACCTCCGTTCTCCTATTACCTGGCAACTACCAGTCTACTTTCTGTCTCTATGGATTGCCAATTGGGGGTGTTTCATGTAAAGGGAATCATATGATATGTGGCCTTTTCTGTCTGGTTTATTTTACTTAGCATAATGTTTTCAAGGTTCATCCATGTTGTAACTTGTATCAGTATCTTACATCTTCTTATGGATGAAGAATATTTTATTCTATGGATAGGCCACATTTTGTTTATCCATTTTTCAGTGGATGGACTTTTGGGTTGTGTCCACCTTTGGCCTATTATGAATAATGCTGCTATAAACATTTGTGTACAGTTTTTGGGTGAACATATAATTTACTTCTCTTGGGTATATAGAAGTGAAATTGCTGGCTATATAGTAACTTAATGTTTAACTTTTTGAGAAATGGCCAAACTGCTTTTCAAAATGGCCGTACCGTTTTACATGCCTGCCAGCAATGCACAAGGGTCCCAGTTTCTCCACACCCTCACTAACATTTGGAATTGTCTGCCTTTTAATTCCAGCCATCCTAGTGGGTGTGAAGTTGTATTCTTTGTACTTTTGATGTGCTCTTCTCTAATGTCAAATGATGTTGAACATCTTTTCATGTGTTTATTGGCCATTTGTATATCTTCTTTGGATAAATGGCTTTGGTTGTAATTCCAAGGCCAAATTTTGCCCTAGGAATAGTACTGATTTATATAGTTAGGCTAACTGCTTCCTAATTGGGAGAATTGGTACTTCTGAATTTCAGAAGCTTTATGCAAAACATTGTGGCAGTTTTCTTTGAATGTGATTATTATTTGGGAACTTTTTAGTTTTACTGCCATGAAAAACAAAACTTCTGAGCATATTTGGCCATTCATTGTTAGAATATAAACATACATGTTTATAGCAGTGTTCTGTTTTCAGATCGTTCTTACATATATCATCTCATAACCATTACAACACTGCCATGAGATAGGATGAACATTGGACATTATTATCCTCACTTTTAAAATGTAGAAGCTGAGAGTCAGCTTGTGACTTGCCCAAGTTCACCAACAAGTGGACTAGTAGGATTTAAATTCAGGCCTTCTGACTTACTTTTTTTTTTTTATGGTAATGAATTATTAGTGATGTCAAGGATTTGAAGGGTGAGCTTACATTACTGAAAATCAGCAATATGTCCATCTTCAAATAACAGATTGTTACCGACCTCAGAATGTATTATTTGAATAGCTGTACAACTGGATGAATTGCTACTTTTCCATTTAGCCCCTTTAGCTACAAGGTACTTACAATAAAAGAGTAGAATTCCATATCACTGCATGTTCATTACATTTTGAACACAGAAGGAAATTCATCCAAAGAAAGAACAAAGCTGGGGATGGATTTAGAACCCTAAAAAGAGGCAGCCTTTGATTAGCTGGCCTTGACCCATCATGCCTCCTCCTCCCAGCCTCTGTATTTCTAAACTTACCTCCTTGGGAAATAGGAGTTTAAATGTAGAATGAGTGCAGAGAAAGTGAGATATCCATTGAGAGCAAATAAAAATTGACCTTGAGATTGAAGTTAACTGAGAGACACCACATTGAAAGCTGAACATTACCTTTAAAGAGTGGGAAGGATGAGACTTTTTAAATGCAGCCTTGAGCTCCCGCCATGGCTCACATCTGTAATCCCAGCACTTTGGGAGGCTGAGGTGGGCGGATCACCTGAGGTCAGGAGTTTGCAACCAACCTGGCCTACATGGTGAAACCCCACCTGTACTAAAAATATAAAAATTAGCTGGGCGTGGTAGCACACGCCTGTAATCCCAGCTACTTAGGAGGCTGAGGCAGGAGAATCGCTTGAACCCAGGAGGTAGAGGCTGCAGCGAGCCAAGATTGTGCCACTGCATTCCAGCCTGGGTGACAGAGTGAGACTCAGTCTCAAAATAAATAAATAAAAAACAAATGCAGTCTTGGTTAACTCCATATGCAGTCTTTCTTGTTTTTAACATTTCTTTTATATCTGCGTATCTTGGGGATAGAAAAATAAGTCTATCGATCCTATGGACGTGAATTTTGTTAACTGTGAAACACAGCTTACCTATTCATTTTTCTTTCGACCCATGAGGGTTATTAAATTTACTTTCGATCATTTCGTGTATATCTGTATCTTAAGTTTTTAGAATTTAAAAGATGTACACTATCTTTATGAAGTTCTTACTGTTGTGTTGCACATCGTCTCTAACTTAAAATAAGCCCTTGTAATATGTCACTAAATTTGGAAAGTTTACCTTTACTTTGAAAAGAGCTACATCGTCTACGGCCATACCGCCCTGAACGTACCCAATCTCGTCTGATGTCGGAAGCTAAACAGGGTCAGGCCTGGTTAGTACTTGGATGGGAGAAAAGAACTACGTCAGGCACAGTGAGGCCAGGTGTGGTAGCTCATGCCTGTAATCCCAACACTTTGAAAGGCTAATGGGGGTGGATGGCTTGAGGCCAGGAGTTTGGAGATCAGTTAGGGCATCATAGTGAGACCCCGTCTCTACAAAAAATAATAATAATAATGAGCCAGGCATGGTGGCATGCACATGTAGTCTCAGCTACTCAGGAGGCTGAGGTGGGAGGATTGTTTGGGCCCAGGGAGTTCAAGGCTGCTGTGAGCTATGATCAAGCCACTGCACTCCAGCCTAGGTAACAGAGCGAGGTCCTGTCTCCAAAAAACAAACCGCAGTGACATCTTTCATAGGATGACCCATCTGTCTCACACCATCATCAAAGCTTACTTTATCAGGAAATTTTATGTAACAAAGTTTTTGAAGCACTGTACTCTTGTTGGAGAGCATACCATTTATTGAAGCATTTGGTTTTGCTTTCAAAATATTTTTTGAAAAATATACATGTATGCATGTACACGTATGTATTTTTATTTTTACCATATCGGATAGCATCAAGCAGTGGTAATAGTTACTCATTCTCATGGCTAAACATATAGATCCAAAACATGGAAGGACTTGTAGGTGAACAATGATTTCAGTTATTACATAGTACGAAATGATTCAGGAAACTGGGGGATGAGTAATGTGACTCTGTTGTAAGATTTTCAGTAGCAGAAGTACATAATAAAACATGTCAGCAAAAAAACACAATGGTAAGTTGTCATCTGAGTGATTGTGTAAGCCTTGAAGATAGTGTAACCAAGATGAGGCGTCCATGTAAGCTCCTGCCTTTATAACAGATATGTTGTGTCTATTTGGATACCACAAAATGTCATTTTTTTTCTGCTTTCATATACTACATTTCTTTATATATATATATATATTTTTTTTTATTGCATTTTGGGTTTTGGGGTACATGTGAAGAACATGCAGGATTGTTGCATAGGTACACACATGACAATGTGGTTTGCTGCCTTCCTCCCCATGCTATCCCTCCCCAACTCCCCATCTCCCGCTGTCCCTCCCCTAGTTCCCCCCAACAGACCTCAGTGTGTGATGCTCCCCTCCCTGTGTCCATGTGTTCTCGTTGTTCAACACCCACCTATGAGTGAGAACATGCGGTGTTTGATTTTCTGTTCTTGTGTCAGTTTGCTGAGAATGATGGTTTCCAGGTTCATCCTACATTTCTTATCTTTTTCATTCTTCATGTAAAAGAGGTTTTCAGACATCAGCTCACATACATTTTATCATTTATGGAGCTCCTTTTTTTGTGGGGGGGGGCTGTTCTAGGTGTTCTATACATGTTATCTCATTTAATTCTCATGTCAACCCTATGAGGTAGGCATTGTCAGTGTCCCCAGTTTAGGTGACAAAGGAGCTGAGGGTCAGTGAGGTTAAGTAACCAGCTCAAGGTCACGAAGGTAATCAGTCATCTGCAGAAGCAAGGTTCTGTCTGATACCACTGTTTTTATCCATAAGCGATGTATGTTTTAGTCAGAAACCTGGAATGGTTACTCCACATTAATTCTTTGTTTATTTTATTGCTTCTTAGAAGCTCTCTCCGCTCCCCACAAACTCTGAGTCACTCAGCTTGAGCTCAGGAAAGATTTCAGATATCTAAACAGGTCATTTGCAGGGTCTGGGTGGTCTGCCCACAGCAGAGGTAAAAGCTCGGGCTCAATCTTGGCAGGTGAACCATTGAGAATTTAAGCCAGTGCATCTGAAGGCAATTGAATTCTGTTCTGCCACTCCAGCTCAGGCAGGACAGCCGCTTCCAAGAAGCACACGGCTCCTCTGAGGTTAGATGTGCAGCCTTAGTGGGCATTGGTGTCATGAATAGCTGCTCCTCATTTGGCAGCTGTAACTATCCAGAGACAAAGGATAGGATTCAAGATAACCGTGGTCATAAGCTAGAAGTCTCCAGAGTCCTTGGAGGAATCTGAAAACTGAACAGAATTCTTTTCTTTCCACATTGTGTCAGGCAGGGCTTCAGCAAAGGAATTCTGTTGTGACAATTGTCTGGGTAACTACCTACTTTTTTTTTTCTTTCTGATTTGTAGTCCAATTTACTTAACTGTGCCCAAGGGCAAAATCTTCACACTATTCACAGTTTGACTCTTAACACCTCTTTGACTCCTTTGTCCCAAGGTGAGATCCGACTTCCAGATGATCTCCTGCAGGATTTTTTCCTGAGCCTCTAACCCATTTCTAGCCCATATTTCCCCCTCAGGAATTCAGTCATGTTTTCAGTTCTCCTGAAAAGATCTCATATTTGAAATTTTTTCTTAATGTTTAATTATAGGGATTATTGATATATTCTGGATGCAAGACTGTCATTTGATATATATTGTGAACTTTTTTCTTTCTTTGTTTATTTTAGCCCATTATTTTCTTTTTACTTATTTTTGTTTGTTTTTAAATGGAGTCTCACTCTGTGGCCCAGGCTGGAGTGCAGTGGTGCTGTCTCCCAGGTGTACACGATTCTCCTGCCTCAGCCCCTCGAGTAACTGGGATTACAGGTGCCCACCACCATGCCCTACTAATTTGCCCATTATTTTCATGGGGAAGAAAATATGAATATTTTATCAAAATATTATGAAAATATTATAAAATATGCCTTTTCTTTCTCTCTCTCTCTCTTTTTTTTTTTTTTTTTTGAGACAGTCTTGCTCTGTCACCCAGGCTGGAGGGCAGTGGTGTGATCTCAGCTCACTGCAACTTCTGCCTCTTGGGTTCAAGAGATTCTCCTGCCTCAGTATCCAGAGTAGCTGAGGTTACAGGTGTGCACCACCAAGCCTGGCTAATTTTTATATTTTTAGTAGAAACAGGCTTTCACCATGTTGGGCAGGCTGGTCTCAAATACTTGACTTCGGGTGATCTGTCTGCCTCAGCCTCCCACAGTGCTGGGATTACAGGCATGAGCCACCGTTCTGGGCCTCATTTTCTTAATGGTCTTAATGGTATCTTTTTTTCCTTTTTGAAATGGAGTCTGGCTGTTGCCAGGCTGGAGTGCAGTGAGGCGATTTTGGCTCACTACAACCTCTGCCTCCCAGTTCAAGTGATTCTCCTGCCTCAGCCTCCTGAGTAGCTGGGATTACAGGTGCGCACCACCACGGGCCCAGCACCACGCTAACCTGATTATTGTTTAGCTATAAAGCTTATGATAACATAAGTCCTGAAATCAAGTACTGTAAGTCTTCAAACTTTGTTCTTTCTCTTTTTTTTTGGCCATTCTGTGTACTTAGAATCAGCTAACCAATACCTGTTTAAAAAAAAAAAATGCCTTCTAGAATTTTTATTGGATTACAAATGAATCTTTTAATTTGGCAAGCATCAACACCTTGACAGTATTGAATCTGACAATCCATGAACATGATGATATACTTGACTTTTTGAGATCCTTTTTAATCTTTCAGAGCAATGTTTTGTAATATCAGTGTACAGGTCTTATACATATTTTGTTGAATTTTTGCCCAAGTTTTTCATGTTGTTGATGCAGTTGTAAATAGTATTCTTTCATTCCATTGTCCCGTGTTTATTGTTACATAGAAATACAGTTGATTTCTGTATACTGACCATGTATCTTGCAACCTTGCTGACTTCATTTTAATAGGTTTTGGTAGATTTTTAAAAGATTTTCTAAGTGTAGTATATCGTCTGCAGATAAAGACCCTTTTGTTATTCCTTTCTAATTTATTTGCCTTTTACTTAATTTATTGCATTGGCTAGGATCTTCAGTACAATGTTGAATAGAAGTGGTAAGAGTGTAGACATGCTCGCCTTGTTCCTAATCTTAGGGAGAAAAGTGTCTTTCACTAATAACCATGTTGTTAGCTGTAGGTTTTTCATAGATGCCCTTTATCAGGTTGAGGAAGTTTCCTTCTGTTCCTCCTTTGCTGAAAATTTCCATAATAAATGCATGTTCAGTTTGTTGAATGCTTTTTCTTATATCTATTGAGACCATCATAGATTTCTAACCTCCATTCTGTTGAAATAGCAAGTTACTCTGCCTGATTTTTTCAGATGTTGAAGAAGCTTGTCTCCTTGACATAAGTATCACTTGGTCATGATGTATTATTCTTTTTGTATATTTCTGGATTTGATTTGTTAATATTTTGAGTCCATTTATTGAGTGGACCAGCCAAGTGGGTAAATCGGCCCATACCACTGATATAAGGTATTTGGAACAACTTTGCACACATTCTATGGATGCCTCATACCTTAATGAGGCCTGCAGTTATATTCTCAGTTATTCCCCTTCTTTTTCACTTGTCCTTTGAAATGGAGTGGCACCAGAGATGATATATGAATCTGTAGGGCAAAGTTTTGAAGTATGACTTTGGGTAAATGATGAGTTCCTGAAGGCAAAGGCTTTATTGCATTCTTTTTTTTTTTTTTTTTTTCCTGTGTTAGAGCCTTGCTCAGATTTGTCCAGGCTGGAGTGTAGTGGTGTGATCACAGCTCACTGCATCTTCAGCCTCCTGAGATCAAGCAATTCTCCCACCTCAGCCTCTGGAGCAGATGGGACTACAGGTGTGTTCCTTCACACCTGGCTAATTTTTATTTTATTTTTTGTAGAGATGAGGACTCACTGTCATCGTGGCTGCTCTTGAGTTCCTGGGCTCAAGTGGTCCTCCTACCTCAGCCTTTCAAAGTGCTGGAATGACAGGCACGAGCCACCGCACCTGGCCAGCATTCATATCTATCAGTATAAATCTTATGATTATATTAACTAGTGTTACAGAAACCCCAAATGATGGTGGCTTATATAAAATGAAAGTTTTATCGTCTCTCATGCCTGGACTACTCTTACCCATAAACACCCTCGTGGACCCAGGCTGCTTCTAGCTCAGTATCTGCCAACTCAAGGATGTAGCCCTCCTTATTCTCATGGTCTACGTGGGCTGCACCTGCATTCCAGCAGGAGCAGAGTTGAGGAAGGGATAGTGAAGAAGAGAAGCAACACAGAGGGCATGCTAGCTGCCCTTTCAGGAAGGTGCCTGGAAGCTGCCGGGAGAGACTTCTGCATGCTCACACCACTGACTAGAACTTGGTCCTGTGCTCATGGCAAGGCGAGGGTTTGGAGGCAAGAGCTGTGGAGAATAAAGAGTCTCTTCACTTTCTATTCAAAAATCAGCTAGTTCATTTTTTTTTTTAGAGTCTTGCTCTGTCACCAAGCTAGAGTGCAGTGGCACAATGTCAGCTCACTGCAACCCCCGCCTCCCGGGATCAAGCGATTCCCCTGAGCCTCCCGAGTAGCTGGGACTACAGGCGCGCGCCACCATACCCGGCTATTTTTTTTATTTTTATTTTTATTTTAATAGAGACAGGGTTTCACCATGTTGGCCGGGATGATCTTGTCAATTGCCTGACCTCGTGATCCGCCCACCTCAGCCTCCCAAAGTGCTGCGATTACAGGCATGAGCCACGAGGTTTGGCCTCATTTAATATTTTTTTTAAGTTCCTAAAACAAAGTTATTTGCAATTTCTATGTTTCTGGGCCTGAGTTTCTTGGAATAGTAAAGTCACGTTAACAGAAACAGTGGAAAAGAAAATTCATATTAACGTACACAGTAAGCCGTGTGGGCATAAGTAGTTTTGGTTCTCAATATCTATATCCTAGGACCTCGCATGGTGCATGACGTGTGATGCTACTCAGTAACTGTCTGTTGCCTGCATGTTAATAGTTCACACTTACCCAGTGCTGACTGTGTGCTGGGCAGTATAATAATGTTCTCCATGCAATATCATTTAATCCTCAGGACAGTCATATAAGTGGCCACTGTTGTTATCCCTACTACCTTACAGATGAGGAAACTGAGGCTTACATAGATTTTCATTCATTTATTCAACAGATATTCAGGACCTGCTATGTGCTGGGTACCGGAGATATAGCAGGGTTTAAAGCACACCAAATCCTTGCTCTCATGTAATCACCCTTCTGGGTAATTTTCTAAAATCACATAGATACTGGATTGAGGGGCTGGGTGAGGTGGCTCACGCCTGTAATCCCAGCACTTTGGGAGGCCGAGGTGGGTGGATCACGAGGTCAAGAGATCGAGACCATCCTGGTCAACATGGTGAAACCCCGTCTCTACTAAAAATACAAAAAACTAGCTGGGCATGGTGGGGCGTGCCGGTAATCCCAGCTACTCGGGAGGCTGAGGCAGGAGAATTGCCTGAACCCAGGAGGCGGAGGTTGCGGTGAGCCGAGATCACGCCATTGCACTCCAGCCTGGGTAAGGGGGAGCGAAACTCCGTCTCAAAAAAAAAAAAAAAAAAAAAAAAAAGATACTAGATTGAGGGTGGGCCTTAAACCTACGTAGTCTGACTCCAGAACCTGTCATCTTCACCGTTGTTTTATTGGTGGGTGAATGGATTGATGAGTGCAGTGAACAAAAGTTGTAACTATCCATTTCACAAACAGCTTTGTGGTTGCAGTGGTGCGATCTCAGCTCCCTGTAACTTCCGCCTCCCAGGTTCAAGTGATTCTCCTGCCTCAGCCTCCCAAGCAGCGACTACTGGCACCCACTGCCACACCCAGATAAATTTTTGTATTTTAATAGAGACAGGGTTTCGCCGTGTTGCTCAGGCTGGTTTCATACTGAGTTCAGGCAATCCGCTCGCCTCACCCTCCCAAAGTGCTAGGATTACAGGCATGAGCCACTGCACCCAGCCAAGCTGGGTCTTTTGAATGGCTATGGAGTATTCAGTGAGGCGGCCCTAGGTGATATCATAACACCTCTGTTTGTCCAGAAGGCTGTTAGTGTACGTGCTATCCTGTTAGAATCCTTGTGCCAAAAATAGAAATAGGAAAGGCAAAGGAGGTTATATCCCTAGATTGCCAAAATGGTGATTCAGAATTGCTTGAGATACTGGTTTACTGCCTACAGTCATGTCAAATATGTTATGATGAGCACGTGTCTGGAAGTTTATGGAGCAAAGGTAAGGATTATGGATTGGGGCAGCGTTGCCTCAAGAGCAGAAGGCAGAGACATCAAAAATGGCATTACCAGTCTTAGTATCCTTTTCTAGATATTCCATTGCTGCTTGCACTAAGTTGAGACTTTCTTTGCAGCGAAGAATGAGGGAAACATTTAAAAGGTAATAACTTTCCCCTCATGTGATCCAGTCTTCTTTAATGCCATGTCATGTGCCAACAAAAGTCTCATATAGCATCAGTGGTACAGGCTCTTGCTCAGGAAATACGTGTAAAAGAGGGGAGCTGCTGGACTTAGGGGATCTGGGGTCTAGTGTTGATTCTGTCACTGTGAGACCTTGAAAGTCACACAAACTAAGTTTCCTCTTGTGGTTTTTTTTCTCCATGGAGTGTAATGGAAATAAGACATGATGTCAGTACGCATGAACAACTGCTTGAACTATGTGTGCTCGTTTAAGCATTAACAGAAAGTGCCTTTGGACAAAAGCTTTGGAGACATGAAACACAGGCCCCAGCTGGATGTGGAAACGGGTGAGGAAGTACATGCCATTTGACAAGTACCTCTCGAAGACAGTTATGAACAGTCCTCATCGGGTGTGAATCGGGGGGTGGATTGATTGCTAAGGACTTTAGACTTGATAAGGCAGAGCCTTGGAGGCCATTTCAGATAGAAAGTCTTCAAGCATCTGTCTACTCTGGTAGGGTTGGAGGGTGGAGGGCCAGGAATGCCCCGCCAAGTAAAGTGTGATGCCCGAGAAGGTTCTGAATTCAGGATTCCACCTGGCTCCCCTGTGCCCCGCTGTCTCTCAGGTGTGTGGAGTGTTTCTCGGTGCTCACTGCAAGGCCACCCTGAAAAGGCCCGGTGGGTGACTGTCAGGAGCTCAGGAATCTCCTGGCTCACTACTTCCAACGTGCCGAGGGCGACAGGGCTGCAGAGAACCCCGGAAGGTGTGCATTGTTTCCACGTTATTTGGAGTTGCCCACTTCGATGGGTTTTTTTTTTTTTTTTACTTCTCGGTCTCCCCCACCAACTAGCTGTGCCTTCTGCCCTGCAGGCACTCAAACATGCTGGGCAGGCCCGCCAGAGGACAGCAGCACTGACGTCCTTCCATCACCTCCTGCCCCTCGTGCCCTCCCCACATGCGATAACCAAATGGAACTTGTTACTTTTTCTTGGGGCTAGCTTTGGTCTCCCATGTTTTCGTTAGTTTGATTTCGTGCCTCTCAAAGCCATTTTCAGAGGCTCTGTGGTACTGGCTGTGGAGCCCTCATCCTGATGCGAGGTCGGGAAGGGGCACGCCCTGGGCGTAAACCAGAAGGAAGGGCTGGAGGAGTCCGGGAACCTTGGGATTGAAGTGTGGGCCTCAGTAGTCGAACTGTTTCTCTCCTGGCCTGGGAAGGAAGCAAGGGGTGAGAGGGTGGAAGTGGGGTCCATGCTGAGAAAGGGGTATAGGTGCCCAACATGATGGCGGTCCCCTCTCTCTATTTGTATTTGGGTGATAGGTACTAAAGAGCCTTTGCAGGGGAGAGAAGTCACACAGGGGAGCCCAGAGCCAGCTTTAATGGGGGAAAGGGGCACATGAGACAGTCCTCACAGTTTGACAAAAAAAAAACAGTGTGATCATTGTATGGACAGGAGCCTTGGTTGCATTTTGGCCCTGGCAGGGAGAGACACCATTCTCTTACAGTGTTCCCTGAGTGACCGCCAATCTGCAGCCGTCCAGGGAAGAGAGGGAGGGAGTGAAGAACATGTGTTTTGGACTCTGGGTTTGTTGTCATTGTTAGAGGCAGGGTCTCACTCTGTGCCCCAGGCTGGAGTGCAGAGGCCTGATCATGGCTCACTGCAGCTTCCACCTCCACAGCTCAAGCGATCCTCCCACCTGAGCCTCCCAAGTAGCTGGGATTACAGGCTTACACCACCATGCCCATCTCCTTCTAGTTTTTTTCTAGATGAGGAAACTGAGCCACCAAAGATAAGTACTAGCAGTTCATGCGTGTGGCAGAGTCAGATTCAGCCCTGGCCGGACTGATTTCTGCATCCAGGAGGGGAGATAGAAATCTCAGGGTCTCAACAAGGTACAAATAACGCGCATTCCCAGAACATAGAGCCAGGGACAGTCCCCTCTCAGTTCTCTTCTAAAGGTGGTTCTGGTGCAGCAATTGATAAAGCTGTGTCCCTGAAGGGCTTTTTAGCCCCTGGTGCTTCCTGTAAAACTTGTCCGCTCCCGCTTGACCTGCGGGACTCTGTCCCTTACAGCTGAACACCTGGCCCTGCGGAGAGGACTTGAGGAAACAAGGTATAATAATGTACTTTTTCCCGTCCACAGATGGATCTGTCTGTAGAAACCCTGTTCAGCTTCATGCAGGAGCGCCAGAAAAGATACGCCAAGTACGCTGAGCAGATCCAGAAAGTGAACGAGATGTCCGCCATCCTCCGCCGCATACAGATGGGCATCGACCAGACCGTGCCCCTGCTGGACAGGCTCAATAGCATGCTCCCTGAGGGCGAGCGGCTGGAGCCCTTCAGCATGAAGCCTGACCGCGAGCTTAGGCTGTAGCTGCTTGGGGCCCGGAGCCTGCGACACCCAAACCTTGAGGATGTTTGGAGCCAAAGTTGTATCATCTGACCAGGGCTGGAGTGATAGCGCGAGGCTCTGGTACTCCCTGAAGCGGGTGTGAAGGAGTCCGGCTGGCGTGAAAATCCGACTTTGCCCAACCCTTTTCCTTGATGCAATTTCCCTGTGTGAAAGGAACCAAACCAATTCTCAGTGATAACTGAAGCTGGAACATGTGACTTATTAGGAATTCTTTGACGAACTCTGCATCAAGAGTTATTTTTAGTTTTTTTTTTTTTTTTTTTTTTTTAATTGAGAGTATATAGTATAGTCCAGGTACTGGAATAAAAATATGGAGACAAGGGAAGAAATATGTTACGAAGCTCTGTGTTCTCAGTGCCCTGAGGTGAACTTTCAGTCGGCTCTCCGGCTTAGGTGTTGTAAACATGAAAATCTAATTGAATCTAGGTCTCTGTGTTGTTCCCGTTTCTGCCCTGCCTGTTTCCATCACACCAAGTCCGTATCTGGGGCGCGTCTTCCTGCCCAGGTGGAACACTGGCGTTTTGTTGTCTGCCAGGTTATGGTGTCCCTTAGTCGTCATCAGAAACCGAAGCCTCCCTTTCCACACCCTCATCAGATGCATCTCCACTGATAAACGGTTTCCTTGATGCAGACGTAGTTTAGCTTTCTTTCAACACTGGCAGGATTTCAGTTTTTGTAACAAGGTTTTAAGCAGCATGTGGTTTTACTAGCCTAGAAAACGTGTGAGATGAGAAGGCTCTGGACACTGACTGCAGAGATCTCTGATCCCACGGCATTTCTTGAGCCCATTTCATGTGTCCGATATTGTGCCTGGGTTACAAATACGGCCAGAGAGCCTCCGGCCTTCATTTCTGAAAAGAAGAAACTCAAAACGCTGCTGAATTTCTCTGGGAGCTTAGGAAAGGAAGTGATTTGAGTAACAACAGAAGTGCTTCGTGTAGTACTTTGCACACCATAGGTGTTCTGCTTGAAGGAAGGATGGGAGGAGCAAAGAATGGAATGTGGGGAGCACACCTAGGCAGACACCTTGAGACCAAGAGGCAGGGCTGAGGGGAGTCGCTGGGGCCGGGCTGCCATACAGGCCTGCGTCCTGTTCCCCGCGTTCCTCCAAGCCTTGGGAGGTGTGTTTTCAGATGCCAGAAAGAGCTTTCAGTAGATTCACAGGATTAAAATTGATCCAGTTAATTTAATGTATCTTGGCTAACCTTGATCTGATTCTAATCTTGCTGCGTTGCTCAGGCTGGAGTGCAGTGGCGCAGTCATAGCGCACTGCTGCCTCAAACTCCTGGGCCCCAGGGATCCTCCCGCCTCAGACTCCTGAGTAGCTGGGACTACAGGTGTGTGCCACCAAATCCAGCTAATTAAAAAAAATTCTTTTTTTTTTTTTGAGACGGAGTCTCGCACTGCCGCCTGGGCTGGAGTGCAATGGCGTGATCTCGGCTCACTACAACCTCCACCTCCCAGGTTCAAGTGATTCTCCTGCCTCAGCCTCCCAAGTAGCTGAGATTTCAGGTAAAAAAATCTTTTTAAATTTTATATTTTCAAATTTGAAAGAATAATACAATGAATATTCATATTTCTTTCATCTAGATTGACAGGAAGTGGTATTTTTAAGACATCACCGTCATTGTCTTTCTTCTGAGGTATACAAAACCCAGTTCTGAACACGGGATATGTTTATAACTTCAAAGAATGAAGGGTTGATTGTTTATAGAGCTACAAAAATAGCTCAGGTGCCGTTATCCTCACTGCACTTTTTTTTTTTTTTTTTTTTTGAGACCAAGCTTCGCTCTTGTTGCCCAGGCTGGAGTACAATGGTGCGATCTCGGCTCACCACAACCTCCACCTTCCAGGTTTGAGTGATTCTCCTGCCTCAGCCTCCTGAGTAGCTGGGATTACAGACATGGGCCACCATGCCCAGCTAATTTTGTATTTTTAGTAGAGACGGGGTTTCTCCGTGTTGGTCAGGGCTGGTCTTGAACTCCCAACCTCAGGCGATCCGCCCGCCTCGGCCTCCCAAAGTGCTGGGATTACAGGCATGAGCCACTGCACCTGGCCCTTACTGTATTAATATAGGTGACACGCGAAAGCACAGAGTGGGAGGCAGCTCAAGCCTGCGACGGCTGAGCTTATCCAGTGTTGCAGCAGTTAGTGGTTGGCACAGGGCAGAATGGCAGACCCAGCGCGGCACAAACTGCACAGCCAGCCAGCTCTCCAGCAACTGTCTCCTTCTAAGGAAGTTAGATAAAACATGGGGTTAACTTAGATTGGGGTCCTGAGTAGGTAGGTGATAGGCTACTTATTACTAGGTGGAAGCAGAGAAGTATGGCAGAAGAGCAATAGGAAAATTCAATATTTTTGCAAAGAATTCTAGCTTAATATTGATGGTGTGTCGTGGTTTTTGCAGTGTTGTCAACGTGGCTAAACTGAACTGTTTTCCCAGAATTCCCTTCTGTGTTTGCTTCTCTGGTGAGGGTTGGCCACGAGAGAGATTTGCATGAGATTTGGAAGTGGATGCAGAGTGATAGCCGTGCGTAGTCACTGAACGCTGATGTAGGTCAGGCCCTGTTCCATCTCTTGCATGGTTCCATGGATCTCCAGCACTTGTGTGGACAGCTGCTGGGCCCACAGCTCCTCCAGCTCCCACAGAATTCTGCCTTCGCCTTTTCCAAACCCTGGGCCAGGCATGAGGACCAGCTTCTCGGTCTCCAAACGCAAGGATGAAGGCTTGGGGATGAGGAGAGGCCGGCGCGGGCTGTGGTGAGAGGCAGGGGCAGGTCCTGGCTTGTTGCCTGCAAGTCTCGGTTGTCCTTACTCTCCCCCACCGTCCCTCCCGACAGAAACAGCAGAACCGAGACCTTTACCAGCCCCTGTATTGCTTAAGTCATATCCCTTTACCAGTCCTCTCATTCTACTTCCTCCCTAGTGGTTCTTCTCTGATTGAACCTCTGACTGGTAACACGGTGTTACCAGTCCTTTCCCTTGATGTTTTGCTATTTCCTGATGGAACCTGGCAGTCTGAGTGATTTGTATTTCAAGAAGCAGTTATGCTGGATCTCTTTGTTGGTTAATACCCCATGACCTCTCTGGCCATTATGAGAAATTTCAGGGATAGGAGTTGTGAAAGAGCCCTTGGCTGGATGTTTCTGGCCTTACTCTTTTGGCAAGCCATTTCATTCCCTCAGCCTCAGTTTCCACCTCCCTTCAGTGTGAGCTAGTCTGGGTGGGCTCTCAAGGCCCTTCCAGCTCTACATTCCAAGTCTGCGATTCTGATTAAGCTCTTTACTGCAGTGAGCATGTTACCTGTTGTCTCTGAGCAATGGCCCTAGGTCAAGATTAAAATAGGTCTGTTTAGTTTAACGTATCTCGGCTAAACTTGATCTGATTCTAATCTTGGTTTGAGACAGGGTCTTGCTCTATTGCTCAGGCTGGAGTGCAGTGGCGCAGTCATAGTGCACTGCTCCCTCAAACTCCTGGGCCCCAGGGATCCTCCCGCCTCAGACTCCTGAGTAGTTGGGACTACAGGTGTGTGCCACCAAATCCAGCTAATTAAAAAAAAATTAATTCTGAGCTCGTAAGGTAGAGCTGCTTGTCTTCCATTCAATTATAAATTAGGTGTTTATTGGCTGCTGCTTTCTAGAGCCTGTTTTGTGTATCCAGTGATCTGTTCATTTATGAACACTGTCAAATAGGCCCCTACCTGCAGTCTCCTGGTTTTACTGGTTGAAGTGCAAGGTTGGTAGAAACTGGCCGTCACCCCTTGTATTATGTGTATATAAATTTATAGTAAATGAATTGTGGAGTGTAGCTTTACAGATTTCACATCTTTGTTTCTCTCAAAGTTTTATTCTTAGTAACTATACATATAGTTTTATAGACTATATACATAGAGTCTCCCGTGTCTTAGATAATATCCTTAAAATATATTTTGAACCTAGATACCTACCTAGTGTTCTCTGCACAGAGTAAATGTTTGATTAAATGAGTTTCAAGGACTCCATAGCCTGATATAGGAGTACATTCAATAAATGAATTTAGGCTAGGCGCTGTGGTCCATGCCTATAATCCCAGCACTTTGGGAGGCTGAGACGGGTGGATCACCTGAGGTCAGGAGTTCAAGACCAGCCTGACCAACATGGTGAAACCCCATCTCTACTAAAAAAATACAAAAATTAGCTGGGCATGGTGGCTGGCACCTGTAATCCCAGCTACTTGGGAGGCTGAGGCAGGAGAATCACTTGAACCTGGGAGGCAGAGGTTGCAGTTAGCTGAGATTGTGCCATTGCACTCCATCCTGGGCAACAAGAAACTCTGTCTCAAAAAAAAAAAAAAAAAAAAAAGGAATTGAATCTGGGAGAATTTGCTTTTCGAGTAAAAAAATAAAGTTTGATTTTATGTGTGTATGTGCGTGTATGTATATATGTATCTGTATCCTGAGTATTTCTTTGTGGCTTCTTCAGACTTATGAAAGAGGTTGGTAACGTTACCCTTACATTATAAGTATTACAAACTCGGTTTTACAAGGTTATGTAAACTAATGGCCCTGGGGTGACTGACAGGTGCCACTTTTGTGTTGATTTGTAGAACTTACTTAGCTTTGGCATTTCCCCTAGTAAGTCCCAAGGCAAAACTAGGAATTGTCAGAGAGACATGACCAAACATGTATTAAAATTCTAGTGCGATTGGGAACTTGGTCTTCCTGATTTGTTTATACTTCAGCTAAACCCAGATACATAGTGCTCAGCAGAAATTATTCCAAATGTTGATACTCAAGACTGAAAGATGGATTAGGGAGAAGAGAAAACTTTTATTCTTGTGGACTTTTGAGGTATGAAATGTAATTATGAGAGTTTTGCTTTTCTTTCCTCCACCTTGGTCTTCATTCCTTTGTTAAGAACTATATAGTGCCCCTGAGGAGGTGTCATTATTGTTCACTAACTTACCTTAAATCAGGGGTCTCCAACCCCCAGGCCGAAGACCGGTACTCACCTGTGGCATGTTAGGAACTGGGCTGCACAGCAGGAGGTGAATGGTGGGCGAGCAAGTGAAGCTTCGTGTGTGTGTGTGTGTGTGCGCGCGCGCGCGCGCTTTGAGACAAAGTCTTGCTCTGTCGCCCAAGGTGGAGTACAGCAGTGTGATCTCAGCTCACTGCAACCTCTGCCTCCCAGATTCAAGGATTCTCCTGCCTCAGCCTCCTGGGTAGCTGGGACTACAGGAGCGTGCCATCACACCTGGCTAATTTTTGTATTTTTAGTAGAGACGGGGTTTCACTATCTTGGCCAGGCTGGTCTTGAACTCCTGACCTTGTGATCCACCTGCCTCCGCCTCCCAAAGTGCTGAGATTACAGGTGGGGCCACGCCCCTGGCCTGCTTCATGTACATTTATAGCCACTCCCCATCACTCGCATCACTGCCTGAGCTCCACCTCCTGTCAGATCAGCCCCAGCATTAGACTTTCCTGAGTGCGAACCCTATTGTGAACTGCACGCGTGTGTGCCCCTTGTGAGAATTTAATGCCTGATGGTGGAAAAGAGAACAGTCTCATCCAGAAATCATCCCCCTGCTTCCCTGTCTGTAGAAAACTTGTCTTCTATGAAATGGGTCCCTGGTGCCAAAAAGGTTAGGGACTGCTGTCAAATAATTTAATTTCTTGTGGTTTTTGACACACCAGGCATGTGCCTTCCATTCAAATGCTACGGCTACAGAGGGAAAGGGTAGCCCGATAATTATCTACCTGCTTCAAACCAAAAAGATAAAACAGTTGGCAGCTAGCTGGAGTTGCTTGCCAGGATGACCAGCGTTATGCTGGTGTGTGTGTCCATGCCTCCGGAATACTTTCCAGGGCCATCAATGTCAGTGTAAGACATGATGGAATTTACTGATGACCCAATTAATTTTTCTTCACCAATGAAGGCTCATTCCTTGAGGCATGAGTTATGCCGAAAGCCTTTGTGCACCAAGTGCTTTCAATCTGGTCTTTGAAATTGTCATAATTCCGACCAAAGAGAACCCAGACATTACTGAATGCTCTTCAAGTTACCTTATTTGCCTATCACGTTGCTTCTACAAGGTCACATCCTGAATTTCCTGTGGGACAGTATTTTCAAACTGATTCTAATGTTTGAGCTGGAACCAAAAGAATGAAACTGTTTTTACATAAATGCATTTTGCTGTCTCTGCAAATAAACTGCAACAATGTGACTGACTTGTAAATATCTTCCAAGACAGTGCTGTAATTTTCCAGTTGATTCTGCAACTTTAAAGATATAACCAAGTAAAATTAGGCTGTTCAAGGATGAATGGTCCCACAGAAGCTAGAAACAGTTTACTTCCTGCTTCCATTTATAGAAGCAGAAGAGTAATATCCACAGATAAAATACATAGACAAATTTTGTTTACTAGGTAATCTAAAACATTCCTGCTTCTCAGAAAAACAAAACCAGAAGAATATTTAAGATAAAGTATAATCCCAGCACTTTGGGAGATCCAGGCCATCCTGGCCAACATGGTGAAACCCTGTCTCTACTAAAATTACAAAAATTAGCTGGGTGTGGTGGCGCACGCTTTTAGTCCCAGCTACTCAGGAGGCTGAGGCAGGAGAATCGCTTAAACCTGGGAGGTGGAGGTTGCAGTGAGCTGAGATCACGCCACTGTACTCCAGCCTGGGCGACACAGCGAGACTCCGTCTCAAAAAAAAAAAAACCACCAGATTTGTCAATGAAGAAAAGAAAGTAACAGTGAATGTTTTCAGGCTAAAAAATTTCCATCAACTAGTCCCAGTATACGCCCCCTACCCTTCACATATTCTCTTTAGACACTCGGCTCCAATTTTGCCATATTTCTTCACATCTCCATCTATACCTTCCTAATTTTCCTGCTTAGTTTATTTATTTATTTTATTGGAAATGGAGTTTTGCTTTTGTTGCCCAGGCTGTAGTGCAGTGGCACAATCTCAGCTCACTGCAACCTCTGCCTCCTGGGTTCAAGCAATTCTCCTGCCTCAGCCTCCCAAGTAGCTGGGATTACCGGCACCCACCACAACACCCAACTAATTTTTGTATTTTTAGTCTCAAAAATTAGACTGGTCTCAAACCCCTGACCTCAGGTGATCCACCCACCTCAGCTCCCCCCAAAGTGCTGGAATTACAGGCGTGAGCCACCGTGCCCAACCTCCCCTTAATTCCTGGTCTAATTGTAATTGTCACATCCAAACCAGTCCTCCAACAACAGCCTGCTGAGGCTGGTCAAGGGGCTCTGAGCTCCATAACCGGCCTGACCTTCAGGCCCTTCCAAGATCTTCCATCTTCTTTTTGGAAGCCTCTCACTGAAACAACTGTTCCTTCTGCCACCCTCCGTCTCTGGGGGCTGATTTATACTACTTCCTTGTATTCCCGTATCTCACTTCTACCTCTTATTTTCTGCGGGGACCTGGCCAAGACAGTTCTTTTAGTCTAGCTTAGTCAGCCCAATGCTTCTTACAAATTTTCTTAAATCTAACTAACTTCAGGTCAACCAACTTCAGGGGTACCTGTGATTCTTCCTATAGTCATCATTGAATCTGCTTGCACTGCAGCTTTATTCCTTCAACACCTCATTTTTATGAAACTGATGAGACTAAGCTTCAAGTCTCATAAGTCATCAAATCTAGTGTCATGAGCAGAGAGGTCACTAAGATGTACGTGGCAAGGACAGGGGTTAGATCTTCAACAATTGCCCTTCCTGTTTTTCCTGTTGGAATCGTAACATTGTTATTTGAAATGGACCAAGAGTGTGTAGCTGGCCTTTTTCTTCCTGCCAGGTACTTGTGTGTTCTGGAATCAGTCAGCTAGAAAATATTTCCCAAGTGCCTTAGGCTTCTACACCATAGTGTATACTTCATGTACACAGTAAAGAAGGCTGGCACTTTACTGTTAGCTGATGATCCTGTGTTCCATGCAAATGATAGAACAGAGAATATACCTGATGACAAAACCACTTTATTTTGAGCTAAAATCCTCATTTACGTGAGAAGAACAAGACAGGTTTCACCACTGCCTCCTTTGGCAACTTGGGTGGTGGTATTCCCACCGAGTGGATGGCTGCAAAAATAGGTCTTTTCTCATATTTATGTATAAACAGGTACCAGTTTTGATTTTATTTCATCATTTCATACATTAACATACATGACACATCAAAATGAGAAATGCACAATTTAACCATTCGACAGCTGGCCTTACTTCAAAAGAACACTATATTCATATTAAACATTTACAGTCTTTCCATCTAACTTTACACATGTCCTAAGTCATTTTCCAGCATTTCTCACATAGAAGTCTGTCTAGTTTTGCTCTTTAAAATCACCATCTATATCACCCTAGTAGATGCCAGGGTTTCCCCGATTACAAGCTGAAGAGAGCCAGCCACCACCCTGCCCAAAGACACCCAAGCAGCTCCAGAGCCTGCCTCCGAGGCTGCCCCTTCACCACGGCAGTCTTGATTCCACGAAATGATTTGACACTAGCGAACCAGCACTGAAGGCTGTAATATGTGACTACATCACAGTTACAGAAGGAAGGGGACGATGGCCAAGAGACGCTCTAAATGACAGAAGCTCATTAAAACCCAGTCCCTCAAACCTCCTGAAACATCTTAGCAAGGAGCTACTGCTTTCATTTCTTAAAAATGTTTTGGATATGACCACATTCCGGAAGTGGTGAACCATTACACATTTGTGTGTGTGTACATAACATCAAAAATTACTGTGTGAAACTTGAGAATGTGATTACATTAGATTTCAATGTATATATAAAAACTAACTCAAATCACTGACCAGCTCTTTCCCAGTATCAGCAATGTGGCTTACCCTCTTCTGCCTTCACTTTACACCCCATCATGGCACATTATTTGTGCACAGCTAGTGATGTCTGTGCGGCTCATCTTCCCCAGGACCAAGCCAGTCTCTGTTGAGTCATGTCATTCTGTGCTGGTTTTAGAAGTCACCATAGGAAACATGAAGTCACATCCTGGTCAAAAAACTGTCCATTTCTCAAACAGAGAAAAACCTGAGATACAAGGCAGCAACTAGCGACACTTACAGGAAAGGAAAGAACAATGACAACACTCGCCCAGCCCCACCCCCAAAAAGCTGCTGTCATGAATTAAGGCTTCAAAAGAGGACCCACACTGTAGCTGACAAAACTCAAGCCAGGAGGAGGTGTGAAAGCAGATTTGCACTATCACTTACATACTTGTTCCAGTGACGACCTACGTTCAGCCGCCAGGACCAATTCCACACAGTGATTGTAGGCTGAGGGCTGAGGACCCTCGCTCTCACTCCATTTTGATTCGCCCCTTCCACTGAAGACACGCCAGCCAGAGTTTCTGAAAATAGCTTTGTACTCTGCTCATAACTGATCAAAATTCAAAATTCAGCAGTCTTCTCAGCTTTCCTAACAGTTTTATTCTGAATATTCCTTGCTCACTAAAGCCTTTCTCAGCCCTACTAGTAAATTCGAAAGTCTGAGGCAATTACAGAAACCACCCCCTCGCATGCCAAGGGGATAAAAGCCAGTAAGGAAATAGGTTTCCTGCTTCTCCTCAGCAATTTTTACCTTTCTTAATCTTCTCATAATTTACCTCCCTTGGTAGTTTCCTGTAAAATTCTGCTGTATTGTTACATTTTACCAACTGTATCCATGCAGTGAAGCAGAAATGGCAAAAACATCTACTCTGGCTGAGAACTGGAAGGTGCTGCTGCTCAGCTACCAACCCAAATAAATTCACATTTGGCTTGAAACCAAGTTCATCTTTATTTAAAGGATGGACAATCCCATTTTAAACAATTCTTTGATTTATAAAGAGGGAGGTAGACTCGTTAGCCTCCCAACCTTAGCTTTAACTCATGACGCTGCCAGGTTCCTGGCTGTTCAGCTGAATCCTAGACACTTTCCCTTCTCTTCATAAAGCTGAGAAGAAAACAAAATTAACTACCTCCATCCAGGCCCACTGGAATTTTGTGCATAGAGAGTTTGAATTGGTCTGAAAAGTGTGACTAGCTACCTACCTATTCACAATGCCTAGAAAACGGGCTACCAGATATGGTAGTGGTCAAAGCCCCGACTTTCCTGTCTGAGGTACTGGGTTTGCTCTAAAGTAGACCTTGGCAAGACCCCTAATGGTCCATCCAGCAGAGTGATGCTGTGTCCCTCGGCTGTCAGGTGAGCGTGGGTTTGTGAATCAGCTTTGGAAAGGTTCGTTTCTCTTGGATTTACCACTAGGCTCTGTCCCTAACAGGGTCTACCTACCTGACCCACAAGCTGGCTCAGTCTCAGCGCTAAGGTGTACTATGGAAGGGACCAGACAAAGACTAATATTTGAGATCTCTTAGTAGCACAATGTGAAAATGGTAGAGCATTTTGTCCCCCGACACCAAATACACTTTCTTTTTAAGAACAAGAAGATGTGCAATTCACTGAATAAGATGGTTTCCTCTGTCTAGGGGGGATTCTAGCATCTGCCCTTCCATTTTTGTTGAGAGAAGTATTAGCTGATCTCTCAAATGCAGATGTTAAGAGAGTAACAACTGGGTTGATCCACCTTTTGCTTTTACACCATAGCTCCATTTTCTAAAAATATATATGTATGTACATATATATATTTCAGATTTACAGGGAATTCTTTTGTGAACCAGAAAAAAAATTGTCTATAGAAGTCGCAAGTGTTTTTCTTCTCAGGAGACCTCAATGATTTCCATGCTGCCCGAAAAGCTAGACTGACTGCCCACTTTCCCCAGCTCTTCCCGCGACCTATTCTCTGACATGATGCTCTCTCCAAATTCCATTTGGCAGCTTCTGCGTTTAAACTGCTTTTCAAAGGGGCTCTCTTCGTGCCAGCTCCGCCGCGAGTCAGCTCTGTCACTTGGCTTCTGCCGCCTGCGCACAGAATAGACTTGGTCCCCGCAAGTGGGCAGCTGGCTGCAGCTGTAGGCAGAGTAACTGGCACTGCCTCCATAGATGGCTGAGGCAGAGTAGAAGTGTGAGGACTCCGTGGCAAAATACCAGCTGCTGGTCAGGGAAGGGGTAGAGGTCTGGGGGGCCAAGATATCTGAGTGCCAGCCCTTGAGGCCCAGGCCAGCAGACTTCGTGAGGTGCTGCTGGCTGGTGGAAAGGCCAAAAAGGAAGCTGGTATGGTAATTGTCCTCCACGCTCCCACTTCGATGCAACGGAGATAAAAGAGACCTCTGGGTGGTACCGCTGCTGCCGGTTCTGATCGGGTGCAATCGCTTGCTCTGGCTGTCGGAAGGCCTGGTGGTCGGCGGCTTCTTGGGGATGCTGGCTTCCTCCTTGTCGGGGCTGGTTTCAGGAGTCTGTTCCGATAGTTCCTGAACAGGGGAGAATTGGCATAGCTTGTTGGTCCCATCCAGAGTACTGGAAGGTTTGTAGTATTCCAAAGCATCTTCTGATGAGGAAAAGCCATGTAAGGACGCTGCCATGCTGGCTGAATATGAAACTGATTTGATATCCAGAGAGAAGGAACGCTTGAGCTTATTGCTGTCTTCTAGCCTGTCTGTGGACAGGTGCAGCCCACTGAGTGCCTGTACCAGCGGACTGTCCTCCAACAGCGGCGGCTGCATGCTGGGCATGCTGGTGGGATGCACAGGCCTTTGCCCTGCTGCCTCTGAGGTAGCAGAGTCGGCAGAGGGTGGACTGAGGGGCGTCTCGCTTTTCTGTCCACCCTCTGAGACGGCAGGGACAGGGTCATTTGGCTTCTCCAGGTGCAGCAGCTTGAGTTTGCTCTTTGGCCCTGATGTTCCAGTCTGGTTCTTAATCTTCTTCTCATAGTCCAGGAGTTGGCCCAGAAAATTGAAGTTTGGAGATATAGTAGGTCTTTTTTCTTTCACAAATCTACAGAGAGAGAAAAAAACAAAAACCTGAATTTTACAACTATATCTTTTTTTGTTTGTTTTTGAGGCGAAGTCTTGCTTTGTCACCCAGGCTGGAGTGCAGTGGCGCGATCTCAGATCATTGCAACCTCTGCCTCCTGGGTTCAAACTATTCTCCTGCCTCAGCCTCCTGAGTAGCTGGGACTACAGGCGTGCGCCACCACGCCCGGCTAATTTTTATATTAGTAGAGACGGGGTTTCACCATATTGGCCAGGCTGGTCTTGAACACCTGATCTCATGATCCGCCCCCATCGGCCTCCCAAAATGCTGGGATTACAGGTGTGAGCCACTGTGCCTGGCCAACTATACTTTATCTTAAGAATATTAAGTGAATAAATGAGACAGGGCATTAACAGGCAGACCTCAAAAACCTCTGAAAGATGATTGGTTTAAAAGTTCAGGGAGATGCCACAAGGTGGAGAATACAAAAGACCCAGGTGTTGGGGAAGCTTTGCACACATCCCTGGAGCATGCCAAAGAGAGGCAGCCAGGCACCAAAGGCCCTAGTTTTTGCTTCCTTATTTTCAAGGGCCAGGGCTCCCAATGCAACTGATAAGAGACGATATGGGGTTTTGTTGGTGGCAGTCTTTTCTTAAGAGACAGGGTCTTGTTCTGTCGCCCAGGCTGGAGTACAGTAGCATACACACAGCTCACTGCAGCCTCGAATTCCTGGGCACATGCAGTCCTCCCACCTCAGCCTCCTGAGTAGCTGAGACTATAGGATCACACGCCTGGCTAATTTTGTGTGTGTGTGTGAGAAAGGGTCTCACTGTGTTGCCCAGGCTGGTCTCAAACTCCTGGGCTCAAGTGATTCTCCCACCTTGGCCTCTCAAAGTGCTGGGATTACAGATGTGGGCCACCAGGCCTGGCCTAGAGATGATTACTTATTCATCACCAACGACACCCCGACATACACACACCAGTGCTACTATCAAAAGTACAGTATAGGCCAGGCATGGTGGCTCACGCCTGTAATCCAAGCATTTTGGAGGCCAAGGCGGGTGGATCACCTGAGGTCAGGAGTTCAAGACCAGCCTGACCGACATGGTGAAACCCCATCTTAAAAAAAGAAAAAATTTACAATCCCACCAACAGTGTAAAAGTGTTGCTATTTCTCCACATCCTCTCCAGCATCTGTTGTCTCCAGATTTTTCAATGATTGCCATTCAAACTGGCATGAGATGGTATCTCAATGTAGTTTTGATTTGCATTTCTCTGATGACCAGTGATGATGAGCATTTTTTCATGTTTGTTGGCCTCATGTATGTCTTCTTTTGTAAAGTGTCTGTTCTTATCCTTCGCCCACTTTTGAATGGGCTTATTTGTTTTTTTCTTGTAAATCTGTTTTAGTTCTTTGTAGATTCTGGATATCAGCCCTTTGTCAGATGGGTAGATGGCAAAAATTTTTTCCCATTCTGTTGGTTGCCAGTTCACTCTAATGACTGTTTCTTTTGCTGTGCAGAAGCTGTGGAGTTTGATTAGGTCCGATTTGTCTATTTTGGCTGTTGTTGCCAAAGCTTTTGGTGTTTTGGTCATGAAGTCCTTGCCTACGCCTATGTCCTGAATGGTTTTGCCTAGATTTTCTACTTTTACACTGTTGGTGGGAGTGTAAATTAGTTAAACCATTGTGGAAGACAGTGTGGTGATTCCTCAAGCACCTAGAAATAGAAATTCCATTTGACCCAGCAATCCTATTACTGGGTATATATCCAAAGGATTATAAATCGTTCTACTATAAGGACACGTGCACATGAATGTTCATTGCAGCACAGTTTACAACAGCAAAGACCTGGAACCAACCCAAATTCCCACTGATGATAGACTGGACAGGGAAAATGTGGCACGTATACACCATGGAATATTATGCAGCCATCAAAAACAATGAGTTCATGTCCTTTGTAGGGACATGGATGAACCTGGAAACCATCATTCTCAGCAAACTGACACAAGAGCAGAAAATCAAACACTGCATGTTCTTACTCATAGGCGGGTGTTGAACAATGAGAACACATGGACACAGGGAAGCATCACACACTGGGGTCTGTCAGGGGGAATTAGGGGAGGGACAGTGTGGGGTGGGGAGTTAGGGAGAGATAGCATGGGGAGAAATGCCAGATATAGGTGATGGGGAGGAAGGCAGCAAATCACACTGCCATGTGTGTGCCTATGCAACAATCTTGTATGTTCTTCACATACCTAAAATGCAATAAAAACCTAAAATGCAATAAATAAATAAATAAAATATACCATCTAGCACAGGCAAAAAAAAAAAAAAAATTTAAAATTTAAAAAAGTACAGTATAACAGCCACTCTCCTTCAGTTTCCAACGTCATCCCCTCTCAAAGTCACCAGTCACTTCCCAAGACAGTTCACATTTTAAATTTAATGACAAAAAGAAGATGGTATCAGATGATCAAAGTATCAAAGCAAGACTTCTTTTTATAGTCAGCATGACAGAATAACCAAGACAAAGTGGTCTCTGTGTGCTAAGCACAATGCTTACGCACCAAATCATTATTTAGTATTTAGAACTACCTTTTATCAGGTGGGTGTCATTATCCCCATCATACAACTACACAGAGTCCTTAAGTGACTTGCCCGAAATCACACGGCTACTAAATAATGGTGCTGGATTCAAAACCAGGCTGGTCAAATGTCTGGGTCTATATTTGTAACCACCATGTTAAAAACAGATTCATCAAAGGACCAAAACTAATACTAGATGGCTTTCATGTTTCATGGATGATATAAGAATCAGCGATGACAGACAAATTCTTCAGCAGCCCCTGCACCTCATGGATACTTTTCAGGTGATGCAGGAGTAGAACTACACTGCAAATTGGCATTTGAATAAGAAACAAGAAAAACAAAAAATAAACATGGAAATCAAGTAACCTAAAGCAAATTCATAAAAATAGAAATAACTGACTCAAGAATAACAAGTATAAATGTAGCGTCCTCATAATGAGACTTCATGATGTGACGTGATACAAGGGTGCCTTTTCTTCTGATTTCTACACGGAGCAAGAGAAGCCTGCACCGGGGCAGAAGAGCTTATGTGGGTGACCGGAGGACTCATCTCCTCCAGGCTCCTGACTTAATGGGAAACTGGGCAGCTCATGTCTGTTTTCCAAACTTTCTAATTTGAGAGAAAAAAAAAAAATCCAACTGTTAAATCAGGCCTGCTCCATGAAGTCTCTATATTTTTTATTTCTTATCAGATAAAAATGAACCATCTCTACCCGACAAGACATGCAGGGGAATCAGATTAATCAGAGACTGGAGGCAACCCAGTCAAAATCACACACATAACCTGGCCCACTCTAGAATGTAGGAAATTTTACTTAAAGAATGGAGTCTGACAGTTATTTGGTTCATATTTGCATGTATTAGGCTTTTTCTTTCCAGCAATCCAAAGTTTGAGGCAGAACAGAGATCGTGCAGTGAGCATTCTATTAGAGCTTTTCCCCCTCATGCAAATTAAAGCAAAGGATACTTTTACATTTAGGGAAAGGAATAAACTCATGTAACAGGATATTTTTGTTCCTTAAACATAAAAAGTGGCTGAGGATGAAGTGACACATGAGGACAGAATTAATGCTAAATAGTAAAATAGCACAAGACCATTAAAAAATCCACAGTAACCTGTAAAAAGCATGACTAAAATAATAATCTCTCTTAATTTGGTTACTCATCCTTATAATTCTTTATGTTTCAGGTCAAATGAAAAGCCAATCACAGAAGACATTTTCTTGCCCTCACCTGTAAGCTTCATCTAAAGACATGTCCATCCTCTTCATGATGTAGGCAATAGCGATGGTGGCAGAGCGGGAGATCCCAGCCAAACAGTGCACTAGGACACATCCATTGGAGGCTTTTGCTTTCTCTGTATGAGTCAAATTCAAGAAAGGTCACTACTAACAATTGTGGTCAGCAGTGGAATCTTGTTTCCATTTATTTACTCAATGTCTTCCACCTGAAAACCGCTAAGCAAATCTCATCTGTTTACATCCTATTTATCCTTGCAATATTCTTCTGAGGAGGTAGGGGAGGAGAATTCCCTCACCACTGACATGCAGGACAGCTAGGGTCGAAAACTCTTTGTTAATAAGCAGTTTGTTAATAAGCAAGCTATTATTCACGTTTCCTGACTTATGTCAATATTTTCCCCTACTAAGACATGGCTAATGTTTAATCATGTTATCTGACATTTCAGATTTTTCCCTGATTACATAAGAGATATAATTAAAATTTTAAATTATTATTAGAGCCTTGCTCTGTTGCCCAGGCTGGAGTGCAGTGGTGCGATGTCGGCTCATTGCAACCTCCACCTCCTGGATTCAAGCGATTCTCCTGCCTTAGCCTCCGGAGTAGCTGGGATTACAGGTGTGCACTGCCACACCTGGCTAATTTTTGTATTTTCAGTAGAGGCAGGGTTTCACCAATTTGGGCAGGCTAGTCTCTTAACTGCTGGCCTCAAGTGATCCACCCACCTCAGCCTCCCAAAGTGCTGGGATTACAGAAGTGAGGCATTGTGCCCAGCCTCCCTATTTTTCTTTAGGCAACTTTTCCGTATGCCATAAAATGGCTCAACTTTATTTACTAAATTTTAGAAGAAAACATTGTATATCCTATGAATCAGGTTTACCAGGTCACTTTAATGAGATCCAAGAGAACTTTTATCCCTTCCTTGATACCCAGGAGTTACTGTCTTATTGCATTATCTTAATACCCCACAACACGGTGGAAGGACTCATGGACACTTTGTTAGAACCAAAGGACTGGGGAAATCCAAGCAGTGCTGCCATCTCTCACTGCTGAGGGGCTTAAAAATACATACATGTAGCAGGGGATGAGGTTATTCCACACAGCCTGGAAGCTACTAACATTCTGGCCAGTTCTATGACTGCCTCAATTCTAAATAGTTACATGTGTGCTCAGTCATGAACGTGAATTCTCCCCTTTACATTCTTGGTAGATACTACCAAAAGTCTACTGAGCCTTGTGTAAAAATTATTACAATTAACAGATATGCAAAGAATCTTACTTTGGCAACTAAATAATACAAGGCTATTCAGTCTCACTGCCTGTTATAAATATTATAAATTTCTAGTGTTATGATTATATATAGCATAATTATTTATCATATACAAAGCAACACAGAGGTTTTGGGTAGTATATGAATAATCAGGCAGCAAGCAGCTTCCCTTTCTAGATAGGGAAACCGAACACAATAAAACAATTACAAATCAATAACAAGCAACACTCAAAGAATTGTATGCTATACAAATGAGAAGGTATAAACTGTGTACGCAGTCTCATGCCTTCCTGTGCCTCCAACGTCCCTTCCTTCTTAGCTATCATGTACCCCATGGTACTCTCAGTGCTTCCCTCCCCTTTTGCCCTGCTGCTAAGAAGCTCAAAGCTAAGGTTTCTACTCTATTTCAGTAAGAAGTTGCAATTCAGATTTTTTTATCAGTTACTTTACCTTTCCTAGCCCCATATTAGTTGATTCTTGCTTTTTTAAATCCCATTTTAATGTGTATGTGTGAGAATATGTGTATATTTTGGTCCTAACCTATTATTGAAAACTGCTTCAAATCCTTACTGGAAGTAGGCTGGGTTTGTTTTTGTTTTTTAACGTTGACAGTACTCTCATTAATTTTCATAATTATCTCAAAAACTAGATTATAAGGACCTAGAAGGATCTTGCTTGCTTCTACCAGCATTCCCCTAAGGGATTTAATACTAGGCACATAGTAGGCATTCAGCTGATACTGGCTAACTGATATATATATTTTTGAAAGCCATTTTTATAAAAAATATGAAGAAGGCTGGAAGGAAATAAAACAGTGACAGTAACATGTGTTACGATGTTGAGGTTACAGGTTTCTTTTTCTCTGTTTTTCAAATTTTCTGCAATGTGCTTACGACTGCTTTTACAACCACAACTCTTTTGATGACGTCTTTTAAAAATTAACAAGTGACTAAACTGAAGTTGAGGTTCATAAGCATACATCTTGGGAGACACGAGCTCTAAACTATGTCTTCAAGCAAGAGAATTAATACAGACCTGGAAGAGAGGAGAAGGGAAGTGTGTGCAAGAAAGCCCTGCAGTGGGACTGAGCAGAGTGCTCAGAAAACAGCCTGCCTTGGAGAAGTAACCAGAGAGAAGGTTTCAAAGGTGGGGAGCAGGTGCTGGAGGCTATTGGAAATGTCAGGCTAAGGGCTACATTTCTTTTTTGAAACAGGATCTCACTCTGTTCACCCAGGCTGGAGTGCCATGGCGTAAACATAGCTCACTGTAACCAAGAACTCCTAGGCTCAAGCGATCCTCCTGCCTTAGCCTCCCAGCTAGGACTATAGGTACACACCACCATCCCTGGCTAATTTTCAAAATTTTTTTGTAGAGACAGGATCTTACTATATTGACCAGGCTGGTGTTAAACTCCTGGCCTCAAGCAATCCTCCTGCCCCTGCTTCCCAAAGTGCTGTGATTACACACGCTGCACCTGGCCAAAGCTACCTTTTTAATGTAGAAAACTAAGGAGGCTCTTCGGGTTTCTGAATAAAGAATAAGAAGGCAATGATGATGAAAACTGGAAATAAGCAGGTGGCCATTACAGAAATTAAGGCTAAAATCTAGGTTAAGAAAGGGCAGAGAGAACTGCAAATGAAAAGGGCCAAGACGCAGTGAGGATGACAAGTTACAAAGGCTAAAAAGAAGTAAGTAATAACTAAGAGGGGTTATAGAATCCAGCTCAAAGGACAGAAAAAGGGAGGAACTTCAGATAACAATTTAAAAAACACTTATTAATATCCAATTTTGAGTCCAGTATTTTTACAAGGTGTTCAATGCACATAACATTATCTATTTTACTTCTTTTTATCTTCTCTTTTTGGTTTTCTTTTTTTCTTTTTTCATTTTACATTATCTATTTTAATCCTTACAATATCCCTATAAGGTAGGTAAATTATCTTCAGTTTCCAGATCAGAAAACTGAGGTGCACGAAAGTTTGAAGTAACTGAACTCAAACCACTTTGCTAACAACCAAGGCAGGCAGGACTCAAATACAGACAGCTTGCCTCCAAAATACATGGTCCTAATCACCTTCCTGTGTTGTGTCCATGCAGTTGTGAGTTTGGCATAGGAGAGCAGGAGTCCAGGAGACAGTGAAGAGGAAGCAAGAGGCTGTATTCATAGCTAGCCGGGTTTGGGAGCACCTCATGAGTATGCCACAGCACAAATGGGCAAACTCTGTTACTGGCACATTAACTAAAAAGAAAGACAAAATTCCACATAAACCTGAGTCTGTCCAACAAACCCGGAGACTAACTGAAATCTAATCTAAATAACAAAAGGAAAAAACCCTATGAGTCTATAGGTCACTTAAGGGGGTACATCTTCAAATGACATGCTATGACTAACCATGGCTTAAAACACCATGAAGGAGAAGACTAGCCATTATAGTGAATATGGGCTGAATTCAAAAAGTGGCCTGGAGATTTTGCCTTGAATTACTTGGATGGGATAAGGATGATGGCTCTAATAGGACCAAGCAAATGAAATACTGATACGTATTTGCAGATATTGCAAACAAATTGTGTTTTGTGTGCATGTGTTTAACCAAACTGCAAAGCAGTTAAAGTTCTTCTCTATGAATGCAAGTGGCATGATGACCCCAATATCTCCCAAGAAAGGAGAAAATAAGTTGGGAGCAAAGTTATTCATATTCTCTCTTCTAACTTTTCCTACTAAACTTTCTCTCCTAAAGCCTACACATTGTCATGACTTAAGAAAATCATGTTCTCTTCTAGATAGATTTTGAAATCTCATTTTTAGCTGAAATGAGAGCCAGTGTCTCTGGATCAATGTGATGTGCAATGGGAACATTAACCATAATTGTTTTGTTTTGTTTTTTTTGAGTTAGAGTCTCATTCTGTCACCAAGGCTGGAGTGCAATGGTGTGGTCTCGGCTCACTGCAACCTCCACCTCCTGGGTTCAAGCAATTCTCCTGCCTCAGCCTCTCAAGTAGTTGAGATTACAAGTGCCTGTCACCATGCCCGGCTAATTTTTATATTTTTAGTAGAGCCAGGGTTTCAACACGTTGGCTAGCCTGGTCGTGAACTCCTGACCCTCAGCCTCCTAAAGTGCTGGGATTACAGGTGTGAGCCACCGTGCCCGGCCAACTGTTATTTTTTAAAGAGGCAAAAACTGAATGATTTGCTGAATGTTTTCTAAAAGTACAATGTGGGGGGAGGGGTTAACTTGTGGGGGTTTGTTTGCCTTTTTTTTTTTTTTTTTGAGAGATGGAGCTTCACTCTGTCGCCCAGGCTAGAGTGCAGTAGTGCAATCTCGGCTCACTGCAACCTCCACCTCCTAGATTCAAGTGATTCTCCTGCCTCAGCTTCCCAAGTAGCTGGGACTACAGGAGTATACCACTGCGCCCAGCTAATTTTTATATTTTTAGTAGAGACGAGGTTTCACTATATGTTAGCCAGGCTGGTCTAGAACTCTTGATCTCAGGTGATCCACCTGCCTTGGCCTCCCAAAGTGCTGGGATTACAGGCAAGAGCCACTGCCCTGGCCGTTTGTTTGTGATTATTTTAATGTGAACTAAGTCATTTATCTTCAGATGTTTCACAGAATGAATCCTAATTGACGATGGAACCCTCAGCAACCTGGAAACCTTGAAAAAAGACAAGTGTTTTAGAATTACTCAAAGTTCCAAAAGCATTACCTAGAATATTCCCCTCACAGGTGAAAATTATAGTATGGTGCTTAATATACCTAATTCCACTTTTTTTGTTTTTGAGACAGGGTCTGGCTCTATTGCCCAGGCTGGAGTTTAGTGGCACAATCTCTGCTCACTGCAACCTCCGCCTCCTGGCTCAAGCAGTCCTCCCACCACAGCCTCCTGGACAGCTGGGACCACAGATGCACTGGTAGAGACAGGGTCTTGCTATGTTGCCCAGGCTGGTCTTGAACTCCTGGGTTCAAGTGATTGCTTGGCTCGGCCTCCCCAAAGTGCTGGAATTATAGGCATAAGCCACCATGCCTGGCCAATTCCACTTTTTTAAAGGCACTGGTTCTTTTATTTTTAAAGATGGTAACCAATTCAGAGTATTTAATTATGGATTAAAGTGATCAAACTTACATAACTAAGAGAAAAAAAAATCCTCACATGGAACATCAAGAGTCACACACTGTGGTATGTTGCTCAGGAGCTTGCAGTGTTTCTCCTCTGCTCAGCCACTATCCACTAAAGCCACATTCCAAATACACATCACCTATCATCCAGCAGATCTGAACCCATGGCACCAAAATGCCTCAGCAGCACCCAGGAGCCAGAGAAGCTCCAGAACTGAACAGTCCCAGGAAGCAGAACAAAGTATGGCACAGATGAGATCCTGTCATGCATGACCATTGCCAAAGGAATGACGAAATGGGAGTGTGTGTGTGTATCAAAATTCTATTAGATCAAATACTACCTGAAATTATTGCCATGTGGACCCAGGGTTAGAAATCTTGACATAAAGACTTAAACGTAATGGGATTTGTTTTCACAAGATTTAACTTTTCTCTGTGGAAAACATAGCAACAAGGCAACAGGGAATACTACTGAAGTTTTCCAAAGGCTTGCATAGGATTTGAAAAAGTTGGGGGAAGAATGTAACCCTAAAAGCTTAACTGATTTCCAGATACTTGCAAATACGTAATTACAGATCCCGTGAAGCTTAACCTTGGTGGTGTTAAATGTTAGCTAGAATGTCACAAGGCCAGTCCTTAGGGACAGTGTGACACGTGTCACCTTGACCACTAGATGAGTAAGCAGCACCACGTGTTGTTTTCAGACTTGAAATCTCTGAAACAGGCTCCTTTTCTCTAAAGAAAAAAAGGTGGGGGGGTGCTGATGGGGTACACCTACACATGAGACAGTTAACCCAAAGGACCTGTAATATTATTTGAGCTACTTACCAATGAAATCCACTGATTCGTCCAACCACGGCAAAATTTTCTCACAAAAGCTGTCATTCACAGGCACACGCAGGAAATGAGACTCAGGGATAAAGTCAGGCTTTGGACAGGTATTGCTGGCATTTAACACATAACCAATCCCATTCTGCTGCATTAGCTCCTATGGAGAGAAAGAGCAGTTAAAGTGACTAATAATATAGTAAACATGATCATTCTGAAAGAGCGAAGTTTAAAGCAATGATAAAAATACCCAGTTTCCTTGAAGTAAAATTCATTCAGATCAGTGAAGTCCAAAACCCAGCAAAAAGACATCAAGAGACAAGTTTAAAGCAAAAAAGAAAAAAAATTTAAGAACAGAAGCTACTGAAAATGATGTGCTCACACATCATTAATATAGTCAACCTTCTATAATCTTATTACTAGAGAGAGAGAAGTGGAACAAAGATTGCAAAATCAAACAGTTTATATGACTTTAGAATATATGGACACACAACATTTTCTTCCCACACAGAACATGCCAGTTCTCTGAAACACAGTTCTAGTCATTCTCTTCCCACACAGAACATGCCAGTTCTCTGAAATACAGTTCTAGTCATTCTTCTCACTCTAAATATTCTTTGAAGGCTGCACTTATTTCTATAGCTTTAATTGTCAGTTCTACATGCTGATGCAGGTATGTATGTTTATGTATGTGTGTGTGTGTGTGTATCTCCTCTTAAATTTCCAACCTATATCTCCAGCTACTACTGGATATCAGGATGTTCCACAGGCCCTTCACATTTAAAATGTCAGAAACTCAACATATTCTCTTTCTCCCTTTTCTGCCCCAACTCCTGCTTCCTCTCTATAATCCCAAAATTGGTTTAGGCTATTAACACCCAGCCAGCCAGCTGAGCTCAAAAATAAAATGGGGCTCCTTTCTCTTCCCCATGACCCTCATCCAAATGGCTGCCATGTTCTTTTGGAATCACCTCTTCCATTGATCATCTCCTCTCTATTCCCATTCACTGCTCAGTGGCCAAGATAACCAAAAAAGCCACTGGGAGCTCTTGAAGTTTGCGGGAGTTTTCTCTCCAAACCATGTTCTGAACAATTAGAGGAATTTTGGTTCTGATTAACTCCAGGCTGGATGCTTTATCCATATTCTTTTCATTTCCTTGTGTCTCATTTCCTGCTCCTGTCCCATATAGCCCCAACAATGTCACATGTATACCCACCCTGTGTGCTTCTGTTCACACCATTCCTGTGCTTAGAAGGCCCCGTCCCTCTTCTGAAAGACACTCTTCCCACTTTTCCTACTTTGTTTAACCTCACGTATGAACCCACTGATGCATAATTAACCATTTAGGTCTCTGTGCTTCCAAAGTACTTTGTTAACGACATTAGTTAAGCACCTAGCATAATGTGTTATCATTAACAGGTAATTCTCACCTCCCCTGTTATGTAATGAAGTAATATGTGAGATCTTGGGCCAAGTCTTGCTTGTTTTTGCATCTTTACCCCAGGTATAGAGTTGCACTCAAAATGAATCTATTCAACTTACATCGGCCCACCATTTAGCAGGCAAGCTCACACAAACCCACTTCATTTAGTCACCCCCCTGCTGCCTCTCAGGAAATGTTCCAAGCCTGGAATAATTATCTTAGTCTAAGCAATCTCAATCATTTCTTCCTTCTCTTGGAATACCACCTTTCCTACAAATCTTTTCCAACTACCTGAAAGAAAATTGGCAATTTTCTTCCTATATTACCCTTCTGAAACATGCCAGTTACCTCATCTCTTCATTCACCACATTTGGCACAATAAATATATTTTATTTTACATAAAAAGTGGATGGTGGCTGGGCGCAGTGGCTTACGCCTGTAATCCCAACAATTTGGGAGGCCAAGGTGGGCGGATCACCTGAGGTCGAGAGTTTGAGACCAGCCTTACCAACATGGAGAAACCCCATCTCTACTAAAAATACAAAATCAGCCATGAGTGATGGCCCATGCCTGTAATACCAGCTACTCAGGAGGCTGAGGCAGGGGAATCTCTTGAACCTGGGAGGCAGAGTTTGCAACGAGCCGACATTGCACCACTGCACTCCAGCCTGGTCGACAAAAACAAAACTCTGTCTCAAAAAAAAAAAAAGGGGGGGGCGGTGGGAATGGCATAAATCCAGATTGTGTATGCAACCATCTCTTATCTCTGAGATGACAATGTCAATAAACAGCTTTCCAAATTAGGTGGGTTTCTTAGATTGGGCAACACCCTTCAGCTATCCCAGAGCCCAAGTCTTCCAATGGTCTCTCATGCTTCTGTTAGGTTAACTACCAGGCTATGCAGATCTTAATGGTGTTTACCACAACCTTTAACTTTTGTACATGTACAAAGGTTACATTTGTTTTTCTATGGGTGAACCGAAGCTGAGTTTATCTAGTACTATCTGATCAACAACAGGGTGCAGAAACTGGTTTCAGGATCACCCATTAAGAACAGAAGTGGGTGACTGGAATTAAGTCAGCCTTTGAGGACTTTCTCACCAATGATCCTTTAAGAAAAAATAATTTTTTTTTCTCCTTTCCACCAATGATACTACAGATATGTTAAATTAAAAGTATAGTAATATCCCTTTCCACTCAATTCAATAATGAAGATATCACAGAACTTTCTGAGAAATGGGGTGACTCTAATAGTGTTATATACTGTACACAATTAAAAGACAGGAAATTCTAAGAGAAAACAAGTTGCAAGTCAATGACTGTCAAGTTTGATTTTCCATTAAAAAAAAAAAAAACAGAACAATGTACCCTTCTGACAAGTAATCTAATAGCCTACATTTTATAGAAATTATAATTTAATCAACCTATGTTAAGTCAAAAAATATTTACTGAGCACCTTTGTTAGAGACCTATTAATAATACAATGACACATGGTACCTATTAAGAAAATGATATCTAACATTTAATGAATGCCTACAATGTGCCAGATACTGTGTTAAGCATTTAAAGGGATGGTCTCATTTAATTCTCATAACTACCCTTTGATGTAGGTTCTTATCCTCATTTTACAAATGAAGAAACTGAGGCATGGCCAGGCGCGGTGGCTCACGCCTGTAATCCTAGCACTTTGGGAGGCCGAGGTTGGTGGATCACGTGGGGTCAGGAGTTCAAGACCAGCCTGGCCATCATGGTGAAACCCCATCTTAAAAAAAAAAAAAAAGGAAACTGAGGCTTAAGTTCCTTCTAAGGCAAATTGGATGGAGCAATAAAGTAACTAGCTACATAAGTACATTTTTTCTTTAAAGACAGGGTCTCACTGTTTCCCATGCTGGAGTGCAGTGGTACAATCACAGCTCATTACAGCCTTGACCTCCTGGGGTCAAGTGATCCTCCTGCCTCAGTCTCCTGAGTTGCTGGAACTACAGGCATGTGCCACTGCTCCCCGCAAATTAAAAAAAAATTTTTTTGTAGAGACAGGGTCTTGCTATAATTGCCCAGGCTGGTCTCAAACTCCTGGCCTCAAGCAATCCTCCTACCTTGGCCTCCCAAAGTGCCTGGATTACAGGCATGAGCTACTACACACAGCTAGTAAAATATTTTAAATGCAAAATGAACTGAGAAAAAAATAATTTCAATGGCTTTATTTATAGAATTTTTAGCTTAAAAGATCTATTGATTAAATCTGTTATCCAGCTACCTGAAAATATTTTTGGAATAATAAGATGGGACTTGATAAATAAAACAAGCACAACTTTAAAACAAACCAAAAAAGTACCCAAATACTAAATATAATTTGGCTACTAAGTTAAATATCATAAATAAGCACCTTCTCATCTGGATTGGTAGTCAGTAGAAAAAGTTAAGGAGGAAATCATTACAAATGATACATACATGCTCGAAACATTATTTTAACTTAAAACAAACAAATGTACATGAATACACTAATTTCTGATACAGGACCACAGCTTTTTCTTTTCTAGGTTAGCTGACTGGAGTTCTTAAGTGAATCATACCTAAACACATCTACCACTTCTAGTTTTCATTTTTTAAAGAAGAGGAAATACTTGTAAAACACTATCAGTGCCAAAGCCTTCTAGATTACTACTGTCCCCCAAATACTTTATAGCTCCCTTATTCCCACCTAATTTGACAAAAATATATATATAAAGCAATCTGTCATTCCTGAATCTTTCCAAAACACCTAACTGAGGTCATAGAAAAACATCTCTCTTCAGTCACATTTCATCGGTGTCATATTTTAATTAACATACATAATTATAACAACAAGTTGAGTGGCCTAAACGGGTTCAAGAACAAACACAACTGATTCTTGGTAAGTATACTATTCAAATGGTAGAAGCCGACGTGCTACAGCAAAGAGCCTACTCATGCAGCAGGCATTCACCTGCCAGAGACATGGGGAAGAGAGGACGTGGAATCTCTGGAGTCAGTTAAGAAAGTTTGTAAAGTTTCATACTACTGTTGTTAGTTTGCTCTCTTGATTTTTTTATTTTTTACAAACTTCAATACAACTGGCTGGGAGAGGATCTTAATTTTTGTTGGTGTTTTTAAGAGACAGGGTCCCACCATGTTGTCCAGGCTAAACTCACATTCCGGGATTTAAGTGATCCTCCTGTCAGCCTCCCAGGTAGATGGGATTACAGGTGTGCACCACCATACCTGACCCATCTTATTGTTTGTAATGGTGAAACTGAAATGAACTATAATTATGAAGAATGAGTCTGACTCTTTTGCGGAATAAGGATTGCTTTTATTTACAGATATGTATCAATGACTTCTTACTAAATTACAAAGAGATATAATTCATTCAGTTTAGTTTCAGCATGTTTTATAAAACATGCGCAACTGAATATTTACTCTGTCCTATAATTAAACATCATAATCTCTCAGCTTCCACAGAGCAGTCATCTTATGCTGTTAAATATTTAGCTCAACTTTGTGCTAAGTCTGCAAATACATACTTTGTACTGATTAGATAATCCTTTTTTGCTGGCCTTCAAAGATCCTTCCAACACCTTGGCCTCACAGTTCTTTGAGCTCCTCATCTTGGCCACTCACTCCCATGAGATCTAGCCTGGTCTCTGTCATTACCAATTACCACAAACCCTCCATAATCTAGATTTCATGCACCCTACTCTTAGACAACTCTTCCACTTTCCAGCTCACTCTCTCTTATACTACACTACACCCGGAGTCTGTAAACCCCTGTAGGACCTACAGTCTGATGATCTTACACTTTTTTCTGTCCTTCATCCCCATGACGTCTGTCTTCCTTCCTTGCCCAACTTAAATTGTATAATCAATCATGACAATCACTCCTTTGCTTTTACCCTAACTTCCTCTGCCCCCATCAATTGCTGATACTCAACTTGGCAAGATTACAACCTTAGTGAAATAGACTTCTCCACCTAGTCTGCATTGCTCATGCCACTGAACATGACCAGAGAAAAACACTCCACAATGCTACCTGATCTCACTTTCAATTCATACTCCTCAGCAATCACTCTATTTCCCCAGTCCTTCACTTTTTCTCTTCCCATGTCATTCTATTTCCCTTTTTCTTCAAACTCCCTATAGGTCCCCACTCATCCTCACTCACAGCTGAAGAATGATCTTGCTTCCTACTACAATGGAAAAATTGAAACAGTCAGAAGCAAATTTTGATAGCCTTCCATCACCACATTTACCCTTCTACCAGCAAATGCACTTAGATGCTGTGCCTTCCCACCTGTTGTCCTGGATGAACTGTCCACACTCGTAAGGCCAATCCCTCCCACTTGCTAAATAAATCCATCCCCTCTTTCTCAAGGATACAGCTTTCATGATTCTCCTTTCTTCCAACATCAATTTTCCACTGTACAGGATCATTCCTCCTACCTGCAATCAAACAAGCCACCATTTCTACCACCTTAAAATATCTCCTCTCACCTTCGACGCTCCCTCCAGCCATTACCCCGTATCTTTGTTTCTTGAAATTCCTTCAAAGAGCTCCTTCTACTTGGTATATTCAATTCCACTCCTGTTATCTCCTGAAGCCATTCCATTCAGGCTTTCACCCCCGAGACTCTACCAAACCTGCTCGATGATCACCAGGGACAGTCACATTGCTAAATCCAAGGACCAAGTCTCAGTCTTCATCTCTCTTGACCTACAGTACTACTTGGCACACTTGATTACTCCTTCCTCCTGGAAAACACATTGTTTAACTGCCTCCTTGATTTCTTTCCTTCCTCAATATTTATGTCTAAATATCCCTTGTTGGGTCCTTCTCAACTCCCCAGACTTTCAGGGTGGGAGTGCCCACGGCTCAATCCTTTTCTCATCTATATTTTGCCTCTTATTAATTATCTGATCCTCTCTTATGACATCAAGTACTGTCTGTATGTTAATGACTCCCACCTTTATACCTCCTCCTTCAGGGATCCCCCACCCCATTCATATATCCATCTGTCTACTCAACATCTCCACTTGAAAGTGAAACAGGCATTTCAATTCAGCATGTCCAGAACTGACTCCTGCTCTTCCCACAGACTTCATCTCAGTTAAAAGCAACTGCATCTTCCAGTCTCCCTGACACCTCTCCTTTTCACACACTCCTACCATCCAATCCTATTGGCTATCCCTTCAAAATATAGCCCAAATCTCACCTTACTTCCACCCTGACTCCAACCCACAAGGATGGAGCCTCCTAACCGGCCTCCCTGATTCCATCCTGTAGGAAATTCAGCCTATTTTCAGCACAGAAACTAAAGTGATCCTAACAATGTAAGTAAGATTATGTTGCTCCTCTGCTTGGAAACTTCCAATGAGCTCTTTTTCTCAGAGTAGAAGCTCAGGTCTTACAAGGCCTAGGTAGAAGTCTTGTATTGTCCAGATCTGCTCCCATTACCTCTCTGACGACACTCTCCCATGCTCACTCTGCTCCAGCCACACTGGCCTCACTCTTCCTTTGCATACCACGTGCGCTGCAGTCTTTGCCTTGGTGGCTGCTTCTGCCTGTACTGTTCTTCCTCCAGCTATTCAAATGGCTCACTCTTTGACCTCGAGTATTTGTTCAAATGCCTCTATCTCAATGAGGCCTACTTTGATCACCCATTTAATTACAACACACACCTCACAGGTCCTCCCCAGCCCTCTTACCCTGTTTTCTTCTTAGCACTCATCACCATCTGCTATACATGTAATTTACACATTTATTATGCTTCCTATCAAGTTTCTTTCTCTCGGATGTAAACTAATGAAAGCAGAGACTACTGTCTCATTTACTGCTGTACCCCCAGCACCTAGAACACTGTTTGGCACATGGTAGAAGCTTGGTAAACATTTGCTGAGTGAATACATGAAGGAGCCCTTAACCATGAAGCTGACTAAAATCAGTATCTAATAACTGGTTTATTAGCATCTTCTAATGAGAAAACTTCATGTATGTTCCTTGTACATTTTCATTTTACAAGTCACTGTAAAATGTCATTACCTTATATTCCATCATTTCATAATTTATAAAAGACTTATTTTTCTTGGGTTGAAAATTTTAGTTTCTCAAATTCATTAAGAGAAGGTTTTCTTTTTTCTTTTTTTTTTTTTTTTGAGAGAGAGTTTCACTCTTGTTGCTCAGGCTGGAGTACAGTAGTACGATCTTGGCTCACTGCAACCACTGCCTCCCAGGTTCAAGCGATTCTCCTGCCTCAGCCTCCTGAGTAGCTGGGATTACAGGCATGTGCCACCACACCCGGCTAATTTTGTATTTTTAGTAGAGATGGGCTTTTGCCATGTTGGCCAGGCTGGTCTCAAACTCCTGACCTTAGGTGATCTGCCTGCCTCGGCCTCCCACAGGTGTGACTACCATGTCCGGCCACAAGAAGGTTGTCTGAGTAAATTAACAGAAGGTGTGCTTACTTAATTTTTAAGGACGTGAATTTCATACATGTTGCACTGGTTACAAATTAGGATATAACTATTTATCTTGAAAAATAATCACCAAGCACTTACTATACATCAAGGTACTCTGGGGCGCAAAAAAGCAAGCGTTCCTACTGGGGATGAACAGTCTACTAGCAGATATAAGACAGTTGCATGAGTAACGATGACACAAAGAGGTATCTGATGAATATAATGTAGCAGGATAAGCAAAATGGCATTGGAAAACAGGAGTAAAACCAAAGGGAAGGATTCTGAGAAGAATATTTATAATGGAACTAAAATTGTCATCTGAAGCTCAGATGGTGGCAGAGACACTCCGGATAGAGTATAGAAAATGAAAGAAGACCAAGGACAGGACACAGAAGTATCTGGGCTGCACTCACCAGGCAAGATGTCCAGACACTGAAAGAGGATGAGCAGAGGAAGAGAACAGGAGAGGTAAGAACTAAAAAGGTGGTATTAGGTCCTAAAGGGTCTTAAATACCAAGCTAAAGAGTTTTACTGCCAAGCTATAGAACTTTTATCAAATGCCATTTTGGGAAGACTGATAGATTTTTTAAACCACACTCCTAAAGGATCTCTTCTTAGAAGCAATTCATTAGTGGTTAGCGTGGAATCTCACTGTGGCATGGAATAAAGTACCGTACATGGGTAACGGCTCAACAACCAGAGCACAGCTCAGCATATTACCACTCATCGCCTGAGTGATCTTGGGAAGGTTACCTACCCTCCGATAGCTTTCATTTTCTCACCTGTAAAATAGGGCTAATGATGTGTATTTTGTGAAGTTACTATGAGGATAGTAAGATGCCTGACACATAATATAGAGTCTCCTAAAATGTTAGTTCTCTTATTTTAACTCATTGTAAAAACTGCTTGTAAATTGTATGGTATGTGAATTGTATCTCAATAAAGCCACTACAAAAAAAAAAAAAAAAGCCCATGATGTTTATTTTTCAGTAATCCAAACTATCCTTTCTCCTAATGGGTATTAAGTAGGGAAATTACATTGAATATAGCAGGTGAGTTTCATCTGCAAAGTGGAAGACATAAGCCCTCTAAGGATTTAAAAAATTCATTCCAGTTTCAACACACAGTTGAGTAAACTTTCAAAAATGATTATCTGTGAGTCAAGGAAAATTTAATTTTATGATTATTTCCATTCACAATTTTTTCCCATTAAAACTTTCTCTCTCCTAACCCTCAAATAAACTTCCTCCTGCAGTCAGACTAATTTCTAAATATGAGTTCTACAATCTGTTGATGCAGACTGTGGAGTAATACAGAGAACAGATTAATATATGGCCTTAAACTGTTCTGTTTGGTCAAATTCTTTACGTTCAGTGACGCTGAGGACAGAGATCTCATTGAATAATCACAGGCATTGCAATTCTAAATAAGAGAATTGTAATTTTTCTTTCTGAAGTCAATTCCATGACTAATTTTGCATTTGCCCATCCGTTTGCCTTCAAATCTGGCCTCAAGTCCTACTCAATTCCATCAAGCCTTCCTCAAATGACAAAACACACTGTATCTACTACTTGCCCTAGCATGCTGCATAGTCTACCCTAAGATGACAACAAGGGTCCCACCAGAAACTGTGCTTGGTGCCTGGCCTATGCCATTTCATTTGAATATTACAAGAACACCAGGAAGCTGGAATTACGACGTGCAGGTAAAGAAATTGAGATGCAGTAACAGCTAAGGTGATATGGCTGGTAAGGTCCATCCAAAAGCACTGTCCAGCTTTTGTCCATCCCCAAAACTGGCTCTGAACCATCATCATGCCGCGCTGCCTCTGCATTGGGAGGGACTTGTAGTCACTTTGTCATGTGGATTGTTGTTGAATGAATAGGTCTTGTCTAACCAACCAACTTGATCACTGTATGGTGTTCCACATACAGTGACATAATAGACATGGAAGAAATATTTTATTGATAATTTTGATAGCCTTTTGTCTTCCTAGGTCATATATTTCCACTGGAAACCCTGAAAGCATTCCTAGCCTATATTGTGTTTACGCCATTTGTTGTTGCCTAACTCTTCTAAGAAAACAACAGAGAAAGTAGCAGTCTTCCTACTTCGTACCAGGCAGAATAATAAGGAGGCGTAGGAAAACCAAGTTTGTATGTTAAGAGGATGAAATAAGAAGCTACTCAAAGAATGTTGACAGGAGATTATTTAAATGGGTAAGGGGTGGGCAGCAGAGCTCCTTTAGAAAAGAAGCTGCAGTGGTTCACCTCAGATACAGTTCTTCTTAATAACTACTCCCAACAGGTAATTCTGTCATATGCTTCATGTATTTAAGTGTGAACAAAAGTCTGCATTTGAAATGGTAACTGATAATAAAGGCAATCAAGAACCTTTGTCTTTCACAGAGTAACCAGAGATTCTTTCTCAAATCCCACCCATTTCAGATATGAACTGGAATTCAGCAGATGACTTTTATTTAGTATAATAAGCTGCTCCCATTTCAGCTCTAGTACAAAGACTAGAGGATGAAAGAACACACTGTGAGAAACAAAAGTACAGTTGTGAGGGAAAAAGAAAATAAAAGTATGTTTTTGGTACTGATGACTTCTTATGGTCTTCTACAAAAGAAACCATGTATTCAAAACATCAGTAAAAATTAATACATGCTGAGACCTATACTGTCCCATGAGGTAGCCACAAGCCACACATGGCTACTGACCCCCTAAAATGTGACTACTCCAAATTGAGATGTGCTGTAAGTATAAAACACACACCAGATTTTAAAGACTCAGTACAAAAAAAAGAATGTAAAATACCTCAATAATTTTGTATACTGATTGCATGTTGAAATACTGTTTTAGATATACTAGGTTAAATGAAATAAGTTATTAAAATTAATTTTGCCTGTTTCTTTACCTTTAAAAGCCACTGGAAAAATTTAAATGATGTATGTGACTTGTATTATATTTCTATTAGACAGTACTGGTACAGATGATGTTACAGAAAAAACAGGGGAAGAAATTCTCAGTTGTGACTCAATAGACTTAAGGTCTGTCAGTCCTTCGTAACAGCCTGCTATAGATAATTCCTTTTTCCAGAAGATGGGCATTTTTGGTGCACTATAAGCATGGGACTTAAAATCACAGCAGCTTGGGTTTACATTTGATCTGTGCCACTGACCAGCTCTGAAATCAATGACATAATCTCCAGTAAGTGACTTAGCTTGGGGCAAATGTATCTTCTAATCCTATTATGAGGGTTAAATCCAATAATATAAAAAGCCCAACATTTTAAATGGCAAACATCATGATCCTCCCAAGAAAATTTCTGTGACATGCTTTTAACATATTTTGGTGGCACTTCATTTAAAAAAAACACTAGTAATATTAGTGGCCTCATGGTTGCTGTTTGTAAAGACTTCAACTTCTGAATTTTAATAAAAAGAACTGTACTTTTAGGAAAGATTATAACATCTTCAGCTTCAGAGATCTTTGGGAAGAAAAGAAGCATATTATTTCTCTTGGAAAGTATAAGTCAGGAAGTTGAGCAGGAAGATAGATGAGTTTAGACTATTTGTAAAAGAGAGGCTAATCTACTTAGAAAACAACTGAGTGATATTGAAGAAATCATGTAACATTTCCAGAATACTGATTTCCTCATTTATCAACTGCTGGTGCTTGACTAAATGATCTCTGAAATCCCCTTCAGCACTAAGGCTCTTGTTGACAATGAACCTAGAGGTCAACCATACCCACCCTTTTCAAACATACACACCCCACCCTCTCCTTCCCTCCCTCCCTCTCTTCCTTCCTCCCTCTCCTTCCCTCCCTCCCTCTCCCCTTCCTTCCTTCCCTCTCTCCCTTCTTTCCTTCCTCCCTCCCTCCTCCTCCTCTTGTTCTTCTTCTCTCTCTCTCTCTCTCTCTCTCTCTCCAGGGCCTTGCTCTGTTGCCTAGGCTGGAGTGCAGTGGCACCATGTGGGCCCACTGCAGCCTCCACCTCCCAAGCTCAAGCGATCCTCCCACCTCAGCCTCCCAAGTAAATGGAACTACAGGCTCAGGCCACAAAACCTGGCTAATTTTTGTACTTTTTGTAGAGACAGTGTTTTGCCATGTTCCTCAGGCTGTTCTCAAACTCCTGAGCTCAAGTGATCTGCCCACCTCAGCCTTCCAAGGTGCTGGGATTCCAAAGTCTGTGAGCCACAAATATAAATTTATATTCACTGCTTTCAAAGGCATCCAGCCTACCAGTTTATTCTTATCTCTCACCATCCTCGCAGAATAAAAGTTAAAGTCTGTTAAGGGTGCTTCCTGGCAAGCCTTCTGTAACAACTCCTTGACCAAGGTGTTGTCCTATAAACTTCACAAACCCATTCTCCCTGCCACAAACATTTCCGCTCAATGCATCTACCTATATATCCTCATTAGCGCCGAATATGTTTAGAAGCCAGAGTTAAAAAGAGAAAACTACTCCTTTTCCCATCCTCAACTCTAAATTCCGGTTTAACTGCTCTCACTTTTTTTTAACTAACATATTTGTTAGATCTGAAAAAGGCATATAGCAAATGAATGTGTCTTTTAATTCAGCGTCAAAAGTAACAAAAATGATCTGTAATACAATTACTTATGGAATGACCTGCTGACTTGCTGGTTAAGGTTTACCAGGAGTAAACAGGATTCTTAACTAGGAATTTTATTTTCTGATCTGAGGATTAAATAAACCATCTCCGGCTTTCCCCCAGGAATGCATGTGACTTTAGGAAATTAATTTTGCTTTCTGTAACATAGCCCACTTACCGCTAACAAGAATTAATAATTACATGCTCAAAGGCATTGTGACCCCACCAGAAAGGCTCAGTACAAGCATGAACTATTAAACCTCAAAGCAGCACATCTCACAGTAAAAGCAGACATATTAACAATGCAATGTTGAGGCGAAATTTTGAAGAGGCAGGAGTTTCAAAAACACAAAAGAAAAAAAAAAAAGAATGCCTTATTGCTACCCAGTGACCCAATAATAGGGCATTTTTCTTCCTTCTAAAAAGCCTTGCCTTCCATGTGCTAAAGAAAGCCAGTCTGGAAGCTTATTTTACAATCAGCCCAATTCTCCTAGTTACTCAAGGAGAAAATGTTAAGGCGTATTTTCCTTTGTATAGGATCACCAATAGTTAAGATCTTTGACTGCTTTTTCAGTTCGTGGTGATGTAAATTAAGACATTTTAGAGAAAAACCACTTTTCCAGCAGTAAGAGCACTGTTTTGTAGCATTACTAATTAAGAGCATACACGCTGTGGAGTCAGATTATAGTTCTACTGCTGTTCTGCTTGTACCATTATATACGAAGGCCTCACTCAATCCAATGTGTTCCTCTATTAGGCCCCGCTTTGTGCAGTAGGGCCCGTGTCTTTCTCAGCAAGAATCCATGCTCTTCCCTCTTCTTTCTCAACAAAACTCCTCCAACGAGCTTTAGCCCAGGGAGACTGGCAGTGGCACAGTTTCAGCCTTCATCCTCACCAACTTTTTAACACCTCTCCCTAGCCCCCAGGCAGCTGTCATCAGGATCTTCCTCAATCCAAGCCCAACCTGCATCGCTTTCTAATGTGTTGCAATAAATAAATACATTTCTAAATGTGTGATAACCCAGGCAGTCTTAGCCTTTCTGAGTGTGTCCAATTACTATAACAGATTGATTAATACCCTAAGAACCCTAAGAATATAAGGCTAAACTTCTGAAAAATTGTGTCCTATTTCAGGTCTCTTGGACCTGTTAAGAACAAGCAAACATGAAAACAGTTTAGGTTTCCTGTGGCAAAAAGTAACATCAAACAAATTAACACTACAAGAGATGATGCAACTGTTACCTGGGGAACACACTGCGAATGGCGTAGCGCTTCCTTTCTGAGATTGGGGTGTGTTTCAATGACATAATGGGCAACTGCTGTTTCTCCAGCTAACAATATAAACCCGGCAATGAACGATATTTTCAAAGCACCCACCTTGTTGAGGACATCTCGCTGGCAGCCAAGATAAAGATTGGGAAGAATTCGGGTTGGCCCAATGTTGGCAACAGGTAAGCAAGGCTGAGAAATGCAGGAAGGGACTAGAGTGGATTTTCCTTCACAGAGGCCAGGGAAACAACGAGAGAACTCAGCAAACCCACCTAAGAATAAACATTATAAAATTATGTAAAATTATGCCACGCACAAAGTAAAAACCAGCCTTCTGTGAACTGCTCAGCTAAAATGGTTTAAAACATATTGAACCCATGTATCCAAGTGGATGTCACCACATACCTATTCCTGGCTACAGCTGCTAATGCTAAGACTGAAGCATAATCCAGCACTATGCTTGGCTTCTAAGGCTACCATGGGGATAGGCAAGTCCTGCAGGCACTTAAAATGACTCCTGTCTCAGACATTCTCTTCATTTTCACATACCCTACAACATTTGCTCCCCACTCCCCATGCAAATGTTTTGTGGAACATAAAGAAGATTTAAAGTTAGTAGCAAGTAACCAAGCCAATAATTCACAGAAGCAAAATGGGGATATAAGAAATGAGAACTGAGTCTGAATGCAACTTCTTCGAAATAAAATTGATCAAGTTAAAAATTCTTTCTACAATTAACTTTAAATCTTTCTACCATACAAGTTTTTTTTATTGCAAAGGTACCATAAACATACTCCCACCTACAAATACTCTATCAAGTTCTTGGGATTCCCTGGGCAGTTAGTCAAGGTCTCTGTAATTACCACTGATGTCTGGAGAGCTCCTGTTCATCTCAGCAAGTACTATAAAGAAGTGCTGACAGACTAATTACTTAGGGTACAGGAAGGCTTTATGGCAAGATGACTGGACTCAGAATTAGAAGAATTCGGTTTTTTTCTAGTCCTGTCCTTATAATGATCTGCTCCATGACCTTCACTAAGTCACAGTCTTGCCACACTCAATGGACTGAAATCTATATAGCCAAAGGAGGTGCTTTCACTCCCTCTGGGAAAAGAAAAAATGAGTAAGGTATTTGCTTTCCAACCTAAACATTCTTGTTATCCAAACCCAAACACAGGATCCAAACAGATTCTGATAAATTTTTAGATAAATGCCTTGCTATCCGAACCCTCATTATCCAGTAAGTCCGAGCCAAGGAGATTTGTTTGACAGGAGATACTCATATATTTTTAATACTAAATTTAAAAACAAGGCCCAGCTTGGTGGCTCACACCTGTAATCCCAGCACTTTGGGAGGCCAAGGCGGGCGGACTGCCCGAAGTCAGGAGTTTGAGACCAGCCTGGCTAACATGGTGAAGCCCCATCTCTACTAAAAATACAAAAATTAGCCAGGTGTGGTGGTGGACACCTGTAATCCCAGCTACTTGGTAGGCTGAGGCAGAAGAATTGCTTGAAGCTGGAAGGTGGAGGTTGCAGTGAGCTGACATGGCACCACACTGCACTCTAGCCTGGGCGATAGAGCAAGACTCTGTCTCAAAAACAAAAAACAACAACAAATAACATGTTAAGTCTTACTAGAAGATAGTACGTTTTTAACTGAGCCTTGAACAAGACCCTGAAATCTCACTGAAGTATTTATCTTCATCTCCTTGAGTTACATTGTATTAGACCTTCCTCTACTTCAAAACTGCTAGAAGTGCAGGAAGTTGAGAGGGAGTCATCTCTCATTTTGCCTTGTTCAACTCAGGCATAATTCAGCCAGACGCCTTGGGCTCAGTGCAGGGTCCTCAGCACAGCAGAATGGTAGGCAGTTGACAACTATGTCACCTGCAGAATGTAAAAGAGTGGCCTGGCCTCCAACCTAAGTGTCTGTCTATATATTTTTTAACACACAAGCAGTTAAAAGTTCCTCCACTTACTGAAGTTCTTAAGGTAGCCTGATGGGCTGAATCCATAGATCCGTTCTAGAAATCACAAATTCCTTTGTGTCATAGGCCCTCAGGATCTGTACCTTACAGTTTCATGGTTTCATTTCTTACCATTTCCAATTATGACCTCCAGCCACACAAAACTTACTGTTATTTCACAGTTCCATGTTGTTCTCTTGTCCAAGATCTATGTTGTTCTCTTGTCCAAGAATACCACCCTCGCACTGCCCCATGCATGCACACGTAGAAGTACATACAGCATGCACATGTGAGCAAGCCCCATGATCATACAGCAGAGAAAGTAAGAGCACAAGCCTTGTACCGGAGTTGCTGTCCTGGCTTTACCACTGCCTAGGTGTCTGATCTGTCAAGCTGCTTAAAAGCCCTCCGACTCTTAGCTTCCTCATCTATAAAACAAGGATACAATAATACCTCACAGAGTTATTGAGAGAGTTAGTTAATATATCACAAGTATTTTGTGCCTGGCATAAAGTAAAGCACTCAAGAAGTAGCAGTGGTTGTTTTTTTTGTTATAGTGATCAGACATTCAGGACCTAGTGCCATCTGTGAGGCCTTCCTCCACCTCTGATCTACAGCTGATTGCTTAGCTACACCTCCTTAGGACTCATCTGAGACACAAGTAGAAAAAGGAATGCCTGTAAGGTTACATTTCCCAAAGTGTGCCCCAAAGCACTAGCGTCAGAAGCTGACAGACAGGATAGTGCTCCAAAAAGTAAGAGAAATATTGCATATCCTAGCTCCCTGAGAGTCACAGCACATATTAATGTATTAAAAGCTCTGAAAAGCATCTTCAAAGAAACTGGTTTCATTTATTGAAGTCTAGTAAGTTTCCCCAAACTTATCTGACCATGGAATTCCCCCTAAAATATATCAATAGCTAGTGGAATTCACACTTATGAAATGCTACACTGGGGTCAAAGCAACTGCTAAAATGGAGTTAATGAGAACTCCTACACCTACAAGTATAACCCACAGACAATCTCAAAAAAGGGGGATCAGCCAATATTGGTATATGAGTGCCCACTGTTTAGAATTTATGCTTTTGTTTCTATTCATGTTTAGTTTCTTTTCAGTCTCTCTAATTGAATAATACAGTCATTATTTAAAGTGAGTTTTTTCCCCAAGGTAGTTCTTGTAACAATAAATGTTAAAGATTCTCATCATTCTTTCCTTTTCTTACACCTACCCAACCTAACAACTGACAAGCACTATTTTAATTATAATTTAATTGTATGATGTTAAATTTTAACATCTGTTAACATGTAGTTCTGGCGTTTCTTTTTTTTTTTTCTTTTTTTTTTGAGACAGGGTCTCACTCTGTTGCCTAGGCTGGAATGGCATGATTTCGTCTCACTGCAACCTTTGTCTCCCAGGCTCAAGCGATCCTCCCACCTCAGCCTCCCGAGTAGCCAGGGGTACAGGTGAGCGCCACCACACCTAGCTAATTTTTGTATTTTTTGTAGAGACAGGATCTCCCTCTGTTGCCAAGGCTGGTCTTGAACTTCTAGGCTCAAGCGATCTGCCTACCTTGGCCTCTGCTAGGATTACAGGAATGAGCCACTGTGCCCTGCCAGTTCTGGTGTTTCTCTAAAGAACAGTTTTCATATTTTTTTCTCTTCTGGTTCTAAATAGTTCATGGAATGCTTGTCATTTAATCCAACAAAATGACCTAGGAAACATGGAAAAGCCCCATCTCTACCAAAAAATGCAAAAATTAGCCGGATGTGGTGGTGTATTCCTGTAGTTCCAGCTACTTGGGAGGCTGAGATGGGGGGATTGCTTGAGCCTAGGAGGGTTGAGGATGAAGTGAGCTGTGATCGCACCACTGCACTCCAGGCCTGGGTGACAAAGCAAGACCGTGTCTCAAAAGAATACATACATACATACATACATACATACATACAACAAAACCATATTCCAGTAAATGTTCTCAAAGAGAAACCAGAGAATCCCAGGAAATGCCACTTGAATTCCATTTTAACCTTATGTACTCATAGAACGTACTGAACATTTATCATGTGACTGACATTACCCTAAGCACTCTATAGGTGTTTACGTACTCTTACAACTCTGCTATGAGGTAGGTGTTATTACTATTCCCATTTACAGATAAAGCTCAGAATCACATAATATAGGCTCAGACTCACGTAATAAAGGCTCAGAATCACGTAATATAATAATTACAAGAGCCAGGTTTTAAGTCTACTTTTGTAAATCCTATGGAATTAGCTTCCACTCTCCCTTGAATGCAGGGACAGCCTTGTTGATGATATTCATGGGGTCTCGGGAAAAGCCCATGGCCCTCTCCCAAAGTGATGGAAGCTATATCCCCAAAGCTATATCGTTCAAAAGCTTCAATGAGGGAGAAGAAAGAAGATCTGACAAGACCAGAGAAAGGAAAATCTCTTTAAAGGCAATTTCACATGACACCAATAACAAAGTTTACAGATGAACTAGGTGAAAAGCAAATATGGTCACTGGTTTGTTCATGACCACCATTTACAGGTTGGTAGTAAAGCTGAGGCTGTGTCTTGGCTTTCAGGTCACCTGCCACAGAACAACTTTCAGAGGAGATGCAATTTTGCAATAATCATAAACTAAGCCATCAGCCAGGCTATTTGAGGTCCAGCTCTATTGTTAATTAGTACAGTGATCCTAGATCACTTTACCTTCGGTGGACCTCAAAAGTAAGTGTGGCTCTAGAAAATTCTGAGACAGAAAACAAATAAAAGAGAGAAAGAAACCATTATTCAGCCTCAAAACAAGAGCCAAACAAAGCAACACTACATTGTAAAACACGTTACAAAACAAGAAGCTTCTTTTTCACAAATCTTTTCAACTGATCTCTAGAACGAATGCAAACAAATATTTTAAAAATATTTAGCAGATTTAGCTGCAATCAGAATATTCATTTAGTGCTCCGTTTGGCTTGAAATGTCCCAAACTGTGGCTCCCAGTCACTTCCAGAAAACACTACCTCAGCCAGAGTACATTTTCCCTGATCTTTATCTATGACAATGTTCCACTCTGCTGACATCCTCCTTCATTGACAGTTTTTTCCATTCACTGACCTTTCATTCACTGCTGCACTCTAGTGACTCCAGTTTCATTTCATTAATTAACAACAGATGAGACATTGCCTGATTTCCCTTGAACCTCTAAAAACTATCTGCGGCCTCACCAGCAACTCAGTTTTGAAACATGTTTAAAATGTCCCTCTTCCTTTCATAAGTTCTCTTACAACCAAGATCTACTTCAGAAGAAAAGTTCATTTATGCAAACTTTCTGCTCTTAAATGGCTGACAGAGACACAAAGTAAGTGTCCTCTTATCTGTCTTTGTCATAACTTTGTTGTCCCATGGACTCCAAGCTAGATTTCATTACAAGACGTAACATCAGTTCACGGTAAATCTGCTATTTCCGTGAAAAGCAGTACCGAAAAGCTGAAAAGTTTCTTGAAAACATTTTTACAGATTTTTAAAATTCATCTAAAGACCTGACTCACTGTCCAATCTTGCCAAGTTTCTACTATTCCTAATTTTATGCTGTTTATCATCTGGGAATGCAGAAAACAAGAGTCATAGTAACTTACATGTGTTTCCCTAACACGGACCTGAATCTAAGAATGATGTGCCCCCCCTACCTGGCAGTATCTATGCTAAGAGAAAGGAAGACAAATACACAGACACTTCCAGCCCGCTGAGAAACAGGGATGGACAGTCCCTGCAGGCAGAAAAGCATCTTGGCCTCATAGGCAGCCAGACCGCAATGCTAAAACCCATATTTCTGGTTTGCTAGTCTTCCATAAATCCAACCAAAAGAATGCATGTTTACAAATAAAAACACAGATACTACTTCAGACAGATAAAACATTTGGTATCACTTCTAAGGCATTCCTGATTTAGATAACACCTTGTCCTAACTCAGCCATGAAAACATTTTCCTTTAAAGCACCTCCTGCACAATTCCAATCATAAATATGATTTTCTGTCAAAGTTATATGTGAATCACCATTCCATTTTGGGAGGGAAAAATCTGCCAAGTAAAATAAAATACATATAACAACTCTACTAAACAATTCCCATTAGTCACTATTTTCTCTTCCCTCTCACCCATGCAATCAGTTATAAATCACAGTATTTTCTTAAAATGAAAGTATATTTACATAATAAACAAAAGTAGCACTTTATTGTGGCTTAGTGATATTCTTAAAATGTTTTTAAGGCCAAAGTTCTAAAACAGATCCCTATCCTTTTAGCTAAACTAGAGATAAATGGCAATTCCATGACTTTAAAGATGGTTTCCTGGAGGGAGAGACGGAGGACCTTTCCACCCCTTCATTCAAACAGGGAGCAAGTCACCAGAGATTTATCAATTGACAGAGCTGCCTTCAAGGAAGGCAGAATCAAAGAGAACTGCCCTCCCACCCTATATTGTGAATGGATTCCACGGTTATACAAAGAAATAATATTGATACAAAATTCTACTTTATGGAGGGCATTTTTCTAAAAAGTCATATGCAAATTTAACTTTTGTATTTTAAATCATTTGCATATAGTTCATATGGTTTCACAGTTTTTGAACTATGCAGTTAAATTCTTTTGTAGTTCTCATGTAGTGTAATTTCTTGGTAAAACAAAACTCCCTTTTTGTAACATAAACACAATCCTTTCATTTGCTTATTTTAGAAAATGTGAAAAACTGGAGTACACCTGCAACTGTAGAGGACAGTTCTCTCTTCTCTCCATACTGGAAAGAAAATCTGTTGCTTTACTATCACACACAGGCACAACTCTAACATCAAAAATGGAAAATACTGAAAATGTTTATTTCACAGTAAAGTACTTTAATTGCTCTTAAGAGTAATTCTGTTATGCCTTAGTCTGACATGTCTGATTTAGGCAACTTTGTTCTCTAGACACTCAAAAACAGACTAAAGTATGGTTAAAATTCTTCCAGGATCAGCAGACAGTAAACATGGAGAGTTGAAACTAGTTGAAGAAAAGAAAAAGAAAAGCAACATAATTTCATACCCCTAAAGAAAGCAAACAAAATATGCAACTAATTTTCAATGTAGATATTTTGAACTGGATAAGCCAAGCCACACAGCTTTGGTAAATTATTTCTAGGAAGGTAGAGAGTGTGGCCTATTTTCCACAACATTAGCAGCATTCCATCTATTTCCCACATAGCCAACTCTCCAATGAGCTGCACTACAGAGAAAAATCCCAAAAGATCTAAAGCATTAATTTTAAGCTCTTATTCCATCCACTCCCTATCTACTGGAGCACAGACCAAGAGGAGAGTGGATAGATATGCATTTCTGTGGAGACCTTTCAGGAAGGCTGACAAGTAGCTTACAGCTCACAAAACTTATATAAAAGACACCTCCATAAAAGCTTACCCTATATTAAACAGCTCTATCACATGACACAGCTGGGAAATGGGAAATTCTATCTAATTTTGGTAGTTATGACATATACAACAAATGAATGAAACATTTTCAAAGCACCAGCACACAACTAAACACTAAAATTATGCAACTCATAATTTCTTATGACTCAGAATGTCCAGATCTTATTATTAACAATATAATATCTAAATCAACTCAATTGGCAACATCCAGATGTGTTTGTTATTCTAGAAGGAAGAGTTCTCAGAAGATTTAAAGTGACAACTATTTTGCTGATCTTTTAAATTGGCAATACATAACTATGCCCAGAAAATAGTCATCTTAAAACAAACACCCTGAAACAAACAAAGATTGTTCTAAAGAATGTAACCAGAATAACCAATCAAAAAGAATATAGCCAGAATCTACCACTTGGCTGAATAAAATTAACAAGCTCTGTAAGTAGGAGAGCCAAAGTCACAGAGAAAATCCTGTCTAGTCCCCCGTGACCTTAAAATAGGAAAGACAACTGCCAAGGGAACAGCCAAGGGAACAGTATCCTGGAACTTCCTGAGAAGGAAGGAGTTAGAAGAACTCTACTTCCATCAGCACAGAAAGAGAGGGTTATTAAAGAAATCACATTTGCTCATTTTCTTTTTTCGAGCTCTTTCACTCAATCTAGAGTTACAGTGGTGCAATTTCTTTTTTCTTTTCTTTCTTTTTTTTTTGAGATGGAGTGTCGCTCCGTTGACAGGCTGGAGTGCAGTGGTGCAATCTTGGCTCCCAGTTACTCGGGAGGCTAAGGCAGGAGAACCCGATCGGGTTCAAGTGCCTCTCCTGCCTCAGCCTCCCGAGTAACTGGGACTACAGGCACTCACTACTCAGCTAATTTTTGTATTTTTAGTAAAGACAGGGTTTCACCATGTTGGCCAGGATGGTCTCGATCTCTTGACTTCGTGATCTGCCCGCCTCGGCCTCCCAAAGTGCTGGGATCACAGGTGTGAACCACTGCGCCTTGGCCAAGTGGTGCGATCTTGGCTCACTGCAACCTCCAGCAGCTGGGGCTCAAGCGATCCTCTCGAGTAGCTAGGACCTCAGGTGCACACCACCATGCCCAGATTTTTTTTAAATGTATTTTTGGTAAAGATGGAGTCTTGCCATGTTGCCAGGCTGGTCTCGTGCGAACTCCTGAGCTCAAGCAATCTGCCCACCTCACCCTCTCAAAGTCCTGGGATTACAGGTATGAGCCAACATGTCCAGCCACATTTGCTCATTTTAAACCGAAAATCAAAGATTTCCCAGTTTGTCCTTTTGGGCTTAATGTCCCAAACATCAGTCTAACATTCTCAACCCTCTCTGGTCATTTCCACTGGAAAGACCTACTGACAATTTAAAAATAAACTCAAAGCCCAAACCCCTGTCTCTTTCCTTTGGTGCCCCTGTTCACCTCAGCACCGTTCCTGCAGGCCCCTGGGTAGCACTCAGCCAGCACCCGACACACTGATTCTCCTCCATGAGGTCTCCTCCATCACTGCCTTCCTGTCTATTTACACCACCCTAGTCTTCACACCTCAGGCTCACACGAATTCAGTAACAGCCTTCTCTGACCCAGTTATTGTTTTTTCTACCTGAATTCTACGCTGCTACTAGGTTAAGCATTCAAAAATAAAGATTTTATTTTTAAACTTTACTCCCTGATTTAAAATACCCACAGAATAAAATCCAACATTCTTAGCCAGACAATCAAGATGTTCCATAATCTGGTCAGGCGTGGTGGCTCACTCCCACAATGCAGGTGCTTTGGGAGGCCAAGGTGGGAGGATCCCTTGAGTCCCCAGGAGTTTGAGACCAGCCTGGGCAACATGGTGAGAGCCTGTCTCTACAAAAAATAAAAATAATTAGTGGAGCATGGCAGCATGCACATGCAGTCCTCACTACTTGGAGGCTAAGACAGGAGGATTCCTTGAGCCTGGGAGGTGCTGCAGTGGGCTATGGTCACACAACTGTACTCCAGCCTGGGCAACAGGACAAGATCCTGCCTCTTGGTTTTTTTTGAGACGGAGTTTTGTTCCTGTTGCCCAAGCTAGACCACAGTGGCGTGACTGTAGTTCACTGCAACCTCTGCCTCCCAGGATCAAGCAATTCTCCTGCTTCCACCTCTCCAATAGCTGGGATTACAGGCGCCTGCCACCACATCCAGCTAACTTTTTGTATTTTTAGTAGATACGGGGTTTCACCATGTTGGCCAGGGTGGTCTCAAACTCTTGAGCTCAGGTGATCCACCTGCCTTGGCCTCCCAAAGTGCTGGAATTACAGGCATGAGCCACCATGCCCAGCTGATCCTGTCTCTTGAAAAAAAAAAAAAAAAAAATCCTTCATAGTCTAATCCCAATCCAATCCAACTTCCAGGCTAATTTCCTCTACCTCCACTCTACATGCACCAGACAAATTAGTCTCCTTACTGTTTTCCTAACACATCTGTGCTTTCCCACCTTTAGGCCTCTGAAGTCTTTCCAATCCATTTTATATTTCCTTCTAAGCCACAGACAAGCACAAGTTATACCTCTTCTATAGCAGTATGTTCCCAAAATCAACAAAATACATTTTGCACCCAAACCCTCTAAAAACCTATATATACTCATCATTAAGACAAAAGTTTCATGATATTATCTTCCCTAATTCTGTTGCATTAAAAAAAAAAAAAAATCTCCTTGACCAGCATATCTAGAGATGGTTTTGCCAGCTTAGAGGCTCTATAAAATTCATACCAATCATTTGAAATTTACCATGGGCCTAGTAACTGTGAAATGATTGTGTGTGTTTTGTGACCTGTCTTACTTCTCCAGCTATTGTGAGCTGCTTATGAATAAGAATTATGTCTTATACTCCTTTGTAATCGCCTCAGCATTTAGCATAGTGCCTGGCACATAAGCAGAATTCAATAAATGTTTATTGAATCCTTCCTTGTTACAATGAATAGCTGTTGATGGACATAAGTCTTATATATTTTTGGTGTTCCGAAGGATTTCCTGATTCATTCAAAGCCAGAAGCTATATTGGTATGGGTGGGGGCACAAACTCTGCTTCCTATTCCTAGACCACAATGCCCCAGAAGACTCTCAGGGTGAGTGGGAAGGCACAGGGCAAGAAAAAAAAAAACATGCTTTCTTCTACTACAGGAAAAAAGATAAAATTGGTGAGTGCCACTTTGGTTATCCAAAAGCCAACACTGAATCCTTACTATGATTCTGCCATATCCACAAGACTTTATATGAAAGGGAAAGAAAATTTTTTCTGATGCTCCCAAATGGTGCAGGACTCCATAATGGTGTGAAGAGTACCATAATACACCTCCATGGCTCAGAGAATCAGGGCACATCCCATAGGAAACCAGTGAACACCAACTATGATTACACCCCAGACAAGGATGGTGTGGCTGTTGGATATGTCTATAATCATCATCAAAATACATAATGAAATGAGATTATCAACAGGGGAAACTTGATGAGTCAAGAGGAAAAAGGAATACAAGTCTAGTATCTGGAGAATGACTCAAGAATAAAATCCGACTAACTCGTCAACTGTCTGTGAATATACAGCTCACTTCTCAGGCTATCTATGTGAAATGCAAAGCTTTCTAATCCATCTAGCAACAGGCTCTCCCATAAGACCACTTCTGGGTATTTTATTCTGTTTACATCCTCCTCTTTGGCCAACTATACAGTTTGACAACCTCATACAGCAGTGAGGAAGAAAGGGATAACTGCATTTCACATATAAGTTCAAAAAACATTAAATAGCACCTGCTATGAGCTTCACATAGTGCTAGGTAATGGAACAGTGGTGACCAAAACACAGGGCCTTCTCCGGAGTTGATGGTTTTATGGGATAAACTTCAACCAGATAATCAGATGAATAATTAACTAATTATGGTAGGTGGGCAAAGGTGTAGGGAAACCAACTTTGCCTGGTAGCTAGGAAAGTCTTGACAACCATGTTAGAATCTAGCAGGAAACACCTAGGTAAATAGCAGAGAGAGGCCAGGGCAGAGGAGAGAGCCTCTGTGAAGGCCCAGGGTGCATGATGTTGTAGGTTTAGAGCGATAGGGAGGATGCCTAAGGAGCTGAGGCAAAACAACTGAGGACTTAAAAGTGGCACTAGATGAAGTTAGCAAGGGAGGCAGAAGCCAGCCACTGCAGGGCCTTGTGAATCAGTTTAAAATTTTGTATTTTAAGAGTACTGATGAAACTGGGAAGTGATGTAATCTGAATTAGTTTAAAAATACAAAATAAAAATATAACTTTGGCTGCAGTGTGAGCAATGGATTGGAAGGAGGCAAGACAGAGCATGTGAATAGACCAGTTAAGAGGCTCCTGGAGTGATCTGGGGGGAGGAATGATGTTCGGTTGACTTCATGGTAGCAGAAGAGCAGAAAATCAGACAGATCCAAGAGGTTGGAAGAAAGGTCTGGTGACTAAGAGGTGACAGGTGTTGCAACCAAATCTCTAGTAGCTCACAACACCCATCACCTTAAAGTACAAATTCCTCCTCCTGATTTAAAGAGCTTACATAATTTGATCTGATGTCCTCTCAATTCCCATTTCTCTCCTTCACGAAAAATCCACTCTGGTCTCCTCATTACCCATCCAAATCTATGTTCATTCCTGACATTTTCAGTCATGTTCTCTTTCCCCCTCAGAATGCAAAGAACCCTCCCCACCTAAATCTTATTCATCTTTTAAGGTTTAAAATTCCATTGCCCTAATCAAGTCTTCCTTAACTTCTGCAGACTATACTGAATCATCCCTTATCACCGTATCATACATTTTAGCAGATAATCATATACTTCTCTTTGTTTCATCCACTTTAGGTGCATTTCCCCAAATTAACCACTAGATTCTGAAGGACAAGAGCAAGACTTTTGCTTTTCCGGTATCCTTACCCCGGAGAGCCCAGTCCAAGGCACAACCATGGAATCACCCATCAAACACTGAGAAGCTGTGTGAGTGAAAGGGCTGAAGAATATGCTGGACCTGGTGTTTCTCTAGACCACACAGCTGCCACAACTGGGGCAAGAGAAGACTGATGTTACTGTTGTCATCTGTGGTGCTTTTGTTTGGCTTGTGTACAATATCAGGATGGGGAACTAAAGGACTATCTTTAATCTCAAGTTGGCTCTCTAGTCTGTTTTTTTCAAAAGACAGCCTCAGGCATATGTCTTAGCCACTGGTAGCTGGGAAGGGACATGAACTGACTTTCCACAATGGCAGGTAGCAATCGGAGGAAAGATGATCCAATTTAGATGAACTCACGCCAACTGAGACTCAGACACAGAGCCAGCAATACACAGCAGCCAGTGAGCAAACAGCAACCTTTTCCCCCAACTTTACTGAAATATGATCAACAAAAATTTTATCTAAGGTATACAGCATGACGATGTGATATACACATACACTTGGAATGACTACCTTGCCTCACACAGCAACGTTCTTTTTGTTGTGGTGAGAACACTTAAGATCTACTCTTTCAGCAAATTTTAAGTATACAATGCATTTATTGTTAAGCATAGTCACTGTGCTGTACATTAGGTCTCTAGAACTTACTCATCATATAACTGAAAGTCTGTACTCTTTAACCAGAACCTCCCCATTTCCCCAGCCCTCCAGCCCCTGGTAACCACCATTCTACTGTTTTTATGAATTTGACTCTTTTAGATCCACATGTAAGTGATACCATGCAGTATTTGTCTTTCTGTGTCTGGCTTATTTCAATTAGCATAATTTCCTCCAGGTCCACCCATATTGTTGCAAAATGGTAGGATTTCCTTCTTTTTTAAGGCTGAACATTCCATTGTGTGTGTATCTGTGTATACAAGATCTATTTTCAGTGACTCTCAGTCACTGTAGGGTTTTAGACACAAGAGCAGTCAATTCCTTAATAATTAGTATACTTTTACTGAAATCCATTAATTTCAATCTCATTTACCAAATGCCTACAGGATTTGAAATGGAATTACTGAAGATCTCCCGTCTCCACACAAAGGAGAAGAAACACCAAATTAGAGAACAGAATTGATGATAATAGCACAAAGAGCAAAATCTGTAACCAGTAAGATCAGGTTCTATTATACTTCCATGAGGAAGGCACAGTAATCAATTCCATTAAACCAAAACTATACATTTATTACACAGAACTCTTATCTGAATCTAGATCCTTGTTACACTGAAAATGTGTAAAGATTCTAATACATTTTTTTTTTTTTCACTTTTAGGTCTAACTACAATAGTTAAGTTTAACTCAAAGAAATGAGTATTTGGCCTTTAACCATAGCAAACATTAATAGAAGACCTTTGCTCTGTTCTTAATAAATGGTATCTTCTATTCTTATTCACAGCTATAGATCAGCATAAAACAGAGTAGACTTTTACTTGATGATCTCTTCTGGGTAACATAATTTAACGCTTTAAAAAATGCTATATACAGTATATTTTTATAGATTGCTATATTCCATAAAGTATGAAGAATATGACTGAAATTCTCCAAAAGGCTGAGAAAGAGCTATTACAAAAAGAGGCTTTCAGAATTAGCCTGATCTGAAACGGGCATCCTTGATTCCCAATATGGCCTCCTGTGTGAAAATTTCAGAAGACTGGAATTACTTGTGGATGTAAGCTTTGGGCAGTGAGAGCTGGGAGAGTCACTCAGCAGCTCTGTTGCTTTCCTCATTTGTAAATGAAAGGGCTGAAGTCTGTGGTTCATTTATGGTTTTCTCCCCGAGTCGCTGTACGGTTATCCTGTGCTGCATCACAGGACAGAGGGAGTGCTGTGGAATTAATAAACCTGGTAATGCCCTTTTGCTTTTACTCAGGCCATAACTGGGGAAAGAGAAGGGCATAGAACAGCATTTTTCACATGCAGGTTGATCTTTATTTCTACCAAATTAACCCACTTACTCTCTTTTCTGTATGTCAGCATAAAACAGAAGCCCAAATTCAATAGTTTTCCCTTTTTTCACATATATTTACTTCTAATCTGGCATGCTTAGAAATAGACAAGCAGAATAAAGTAATACATAGTGAATAAGTAAAAGCCAAGAAACAAGTTTATTTTTCAGAGAACTGGTTTTCTGTAGGTTGTTGAAAACACCAAAAAAGTTGCTCAATAAGTCAATGTTGGCAGCTGGTTATGTATTTTGTTTTGGAACTCATACTGGTAAGCTTCTTTTTTTAAAGGATAGTCTTTTAGACTATTGACACAGAGATTTCACATGCATTATCTAATACAATGCTCACAATAAGGCAAGCGTTATTATCTCTTTTTAAGAGCTGAAAAAATACAAGATAACTCAGGTTAAATGACTTATCCAAAGTCACCATAAGGAGGACACACACACACACACCCCCCCCACAGGCTACAGCTCTCTAGTCCATTGTTCTTTACAGCTTAAAGGGATTTCCTCAATGCAGATGTTAGATCACCTAGGAAATGGGTATGGGCATGGCACTGAGTTGACCAGAAGACCCTGAAACCTTCTGCAGATGCAGATACAGGTCCTATGTTCAGGTAATACCTTCACCACTAGGACCTAGTTTTTCTTCCCTCCTGCTCTTTTCTGATCCTTTTTCTTTGGTTGATATCTAAGGTTTAGCAATAATATAAAGGATATTACCAACCCTTGAAAATGGTTCCTTTTTTGGATTCTCCCAATTCCCTTCTCTCCCCTTCCCCTCAATCTTAAAAATCTTTCATCTGTAGGGGAAATAACAAGGGCAGGCCTGGCGCATGGCACAGAACACGACACTACCTCTCTCTAGCTCTACCTTGTGTAATTTCTTTCTTTTTTTATTTTTGGAGACAGGGTCTCGCTCTGTTACCAAGGCTAGAGTGCAGTGGTGCAGTCATAGCTCACTGCAGCCTCAAACTCCTGGGCTCCAGTGAGCCTTCCAAGTAGCTGGGACTACAGGTATGTACGGTACCACCATACCTGGCTAATTTTTTAAATTTTTAGTAGAGATGAGGTCTGTCTCTGTTAGCCAGTCAGGTCTCAAACTCCTAAACTCAAGTGATCCTCCTGCCTCAGTCTCCTAAAGTGTTGGGATTATAGGCATGAGCCACCCTGCCAGGCACTTTGTGTAATTTCTACATCCAGATTATCTACTGCTCCCATGAAGTTGGTCTTCTGTGCATTTATGACTTTTTATTACAAGTTCAAAATACAGTTTATCAGAGACAAAGGACTTTATTAAAAATATATATAGTTTATTCTGTTAATATTTTCCTACAAGTCTAATTATTTAATATACTTAATTACATAAACTTTTCTGAAATACTCTCAATAGAATTAGATTCTTTTCAAATTATTAGAAATCCAGGTATTTTTTGGCCAAATAGGAATTATAGCATTTTTCCCATCCTAGGTTATAAAATCATTTTTATGGTATGTTTATGTCACACCCATTTTGTTACTCTATTAATATGAGTTCTTTTTTTTTTTTGAGATGGAGTTTTGCTCTTGTTGCCCAGGGTGGAGTGCAATGGCGAAATCTCAACTCACCCCAACATCTGCCTCCCGGGTTCAAGTGATTCTCCTGCCTCAGTCTTCTGAGTAGCTGGGATTACAGACGTGCATCACCACACCCGGCTAATTTTGTACTTTCAGCAGAGACGGGTTTCTCCATGTTGGTCAGACTGGCCTTGAACTTCTGACCTTGGGTGATCTGCCTGCCTCGTCTTCCCAAAGTGCTGGGATTATAGGCATGAGCCATTGCAACTGGCCAATATTTTTTTTTTTTTTTTTTGAGACAGAGTTTTGCTCTGTTGCCCAAGCTGGAATGCAGTGGCACAATCTCTGCTCACTGCAACCTCCGCCTCCCAAGTTCAAGCAATTCTCTGCCTCAGCCTCCTGAGTAGCTGGGATTATAGGCGTGTACCACCACGCCCTGCTAATTTTTTGTATTTTTAGTAGAGATGGGGTTTCACCATCTTGGCCAGGCTGGTCTTGAACTCCTGACCTCGGGATCTACCTGCCTCAGCCTCCCAAAGTGCTGGGATTACAGGCATGAGCCACCAAGCCCGGCCAATATGAATTCTTAAGTCTTAATTTCAAGATTTAAGAATTACTCTTAAGGTTATTGCTAATCCTTAGATATTGACCAAAGAAAAAGCATCAGAAAAGAGCAGAAGGTTGCAGGGAAGATACGCAGGTCTTTAAATTGTACTTATTCAATAACTGACTTCAAAGCTGGAAAAAAAAAAAAGGGAAACAATGGTTTGCCGTTACCTACCCATTAATAGTAATAGAGAACTTTTTTTTTTTTTTTGAGACAGAATCTCACTCTGTCACCTAGGCTAGCATGCAGTGGCACAATCTTGGCTCATTGCAACCTCTGCCTCCTGGGTTCAAGCAATTCTCCTGCCTCAGCCTCCTCAGTAGCTGGGACTACAGATGCATGCCTAATTTTTGTATTTTTAGTAGAGACGGGGTTTTGCCACGTTGGCCAGGTTGGTCTCGAACTGCTGATCTCAGGTGATCCACCCACCTTGGCCTCCCAAAATACTGGGATTACAGGTGTGAGCCACCACACCTGGCCAGTAATGGAGAACTTTCTAAGGCATCCACATGTGTTCTTTTTTAAGATGAGATTGCTAATGATAATTTTTTCTTTTTTTTTTTTTTTTAAAGAGTGACAGGCTCTGTCACCCAGGCTGTGGCGCAGTGTTGCAATCACAGCTCACTGTAACCTCAAACTCCTGGGCTCAAGCAATCTTCCCACCTCAGCTTCTCAGGTAGCTGGAAATACAGGGGTGCATGACCACACCCAGCTGCTACTGATATTAAACCCTTTAATCCACTGGGAGTGAAACAATGTTATGGTTTGGTTTGACTTGGGAAGTAGGTGATTCACTAATGACTAAATAGAGCAATCAATTTACATTTACATTTTTTAAAATACAATAATTATTCTGACTGTTCTCAATTAACATGAATTCAAGGACTTGTATCTTCCTTTGAGTTGAGCTAGATTTCTAGGGTTATTAGCGCTTTATCAAATATCAGTATTTAAGGTCAAAAAAAATCAGCATTGTTCAACTATGGCAGCATTTTTATCAGAGTTTAATACCATCTTTATATCTACTTATATAGATCAAGAAAGTTTCATATTAGATATTTTCCCAGCATAGCTATGTTTGCTTTATCAGAATAAATACACCTTCCAAATCATTTAGCTCAAAACAATCTGAAGTTTTCTCTACTTTCAGACTTCATCACTGCTTAATACACTTTCATTCTAAACTAATAAATTATAGGAAATATAAACAGTATAAACCCTTCAGATAAGCTAATATCAAAATATTTACTGAAAACTTAAGAAGGGCTAGGCCTTGCAGGAACACAAAGATAAACAAGACCTGGTCCATATTAAGGAACGAAACCCACCGCATTCCTGTATAGGTTCCCAAATCCCACTTCCTCCTCCTTCAGTAATCCTGCATTTTTTTATGACCATGTAAGTATGCCCTCCAGGTAAGTGTCAGTCTCCTCTCCTGTTTGAAGGAAAGAGCTCATTAAGATGCTGCTATGAACTTCTTGGGGAGTCCTCTTGTTCCCCGGCTTCTCAGGACCAAGATGGTCCTGAGAGTGTGAGTAAATGTGGGCCACAATTATCTATTGCCATAGCTAATGATCATAAAAACCATCTCACACATCTGATGCTTTCTTCTTTTCTCAAGATGGCTCAAAGTTCTAAACTGATGGAAAAATTACCCCAAGAAACCACTTTGTCTTTCTATTACCATATCCAAACGAGACTGACAAAAATCTCCAAAAGTCATAGGGGCAGTTTATAGTGAAAATTGTCTCCAGTGACCTTGCAATTTACAGTAGCCCCTGTGAGAAACTAATGTACTTTACAGTTATTTCTCCCCAACCAAAATATTTAAGAAACTTTTGTCAATGTGTCCTGTCCCATATCCCTGGCTTGTCCTCTGAGTAGCTAAAACCTTGACCAAAAAACAGTTTCCCAAGAACTGATGGCCAAGCCTTCTCCAATATTGTCATCCACTTTCCCCAATTATCTACCTACCCTGAGAAACAAACTCACTAACCAGGAGCATTCCCAACTGCTTAGAGGCTTTTGAATGATTAGAAAGGCTTCTAATCACCAGAACCTTCTCTTAGGTGTCATAAGACACCCAGCTGCTCAGAAACTCCCAAACAAGGCAATTCAGATCCTGAAGTCACCTCCTAAGCTAACAGAAATATAGGATTCTGGAGGTGTAGATGAAAACATGGTGCTATTAATACACTTAATGTGGTTCCTGGTGCTGCCTCCATGGACTTGACTTTAGGCCTAAGAAACACTTACTGTATAAAGTGAGGATGTCAGGGTGTTCTGACCATGTGTCTCTAGGGTTGATACAGCTAATCAGGCAGTCTTATTTCTTCCTTATTGCTCAGTGAGCGCTCCTCCCAAGGCTACACAGGATCTGTAACAACCTTCCCAGTAACAAAGAAATGCTCTTTGGTAAAACATTAAAGGGTACAAGTAGCTAAAGCACCTGTGCAAGAAACTCAGCATGAGTGCACTCTTCTGGGGAGGTGTCTACTTGACTGAGATGTTGAGTAAGAGCTTCCCATAGGGTAAGTGTCCCAAACAAGAGCAGGGTGGAATAACCATTCTGTTATGAAGCACATCTTGGTGTATGGCCTCTTTAAGAAAAACTCTGGCTGAGCATGGTGGCTCACGATTGAAATCCTAGCACTTTGGGAGGCCAAGGCGGGCAGATCACCTAAGGTCAGGAGTTCGAGACCAGCATGGCCAACATGGTGAAACCCGTCTCTACTAAAATACGAAATTAGCCAGGTGTGGTGGCAGGTGCCTATAATCCCAGCTACTCGGGAGGCTGAGGCAGGAGAATCACTTGAACCCAGAAGGCAGAGATTTCAGTAAGCCAGGATAGAGCCACTGCACTCCAGCCTGAGCGACAGAGCAAAACTCCAACTCAAAAAAAAAAAAAAAAAAAAAAAAAAAAAAAAAACAGAAAAACCTTGATCCCATTAACAGGATTCCAAGGTAAAGTCCTTCATACAGTGGCCACATGAAACATTAAATGAGTTCCTAAACACACCAAATTAGTTTAGTGAAACTCTATAACAGTTGCTATATTTAACACACCAAACTCCTAGTAAAAGAATGTGTCTATCAACAGAGACAGAATCTAACATTATAATTCTCAGTTACAGACTTCTGAAAACTACATTCTAAAAAAAGCTGGCTTCACTTAAGAACATTAATCAAAAGATCAGATGAAATCACAGCATAAAGGAAAAGTGTATGGACAGACAATCTGAAAAAGATGGAACTATCCTTGTTAGAGAAGTGAGGGAAAAGTTGCGAAAGCTGGAGACACGGAAATCTTATCTAAGCCTGCACAGAGTTTAAAATTATTCACACACCAGCAGCTAATTAATCCTATATTTTGTTTTTCTTAGACCAAATGTTTAAAAGCCCTCTTGCCTATCCTTGAAGCTGAATCTGCCTAACACAGCAGCTTTATGTTAAGGTTACTGTGTGCTGTCAAACTATGTTCCCAGCTCTGTAGGCCTACAGGGCAGAGGAAAGGATTTTCATTTGCAAAAGGAGAAGCAAAGGATGAGCAGCCTGCTTTGGGATTTGATGGGATTAACCCCCACACAACGCCGCCCTTCAGGACAAATATAGACTATTTGGTCCTTCCCACATACCTTGTAAAATCATCTGGTTGCTTAGCATTTCTAAGTTGAGACTTTGTTTTTCAATTATAAAACAAATAAAAATATACAAGTAACTAACTTTTAAAACAGTTTCCCTAATTACTAGAAGAAACATGCTGCACACATTCTCCCCCTATTTCATTGCTTACAATGCCCAAAAAGGTGACCTTATCTCTGGAGTCCACTTCAACTATAAATCTTAAGAGTTTGTAATACTGGTCTGGTTCTTGCCACAGGGGTGGGAACTAATAGCAGGAGCTGAGATGTTCATCATTTGGTGTTCTTATATCACAGGTGAATGGAAAAAGGCAGACAGAAGCAGCTGGCTTTGAGCTATCCATATGGGTGTGCAAATCTATGTGGCACCACCAGTTAATACCAAGTGAAGAGGCACATGAGCTAAGTCAAAAACACACTGACCCACGTGGACGAATGATATAGTATTCAAGTTAAATAGAACAGTGACATCAATCAAAAGCTATAAATAAATCATTCTGCACAGCAAAGTTGTGAAGACCTATTGTACTGTGAGCTCATTGTGAAATAGGCTTACTCATCCAGCTCAATGAGATTCTGAGTCCTTTTAATTCCATCATGAGCCTTACCTGCAAGCAGGTGAACAGAGTTGAAGCTCTTCTCCAGTTTACCCAGAAGTACAGTGAGAAAACAGTCTGAAGACAGAGAGGCAACATCTTGGGAGCTTTGATCGTAAACTACAACCTTCTGACTGCAATCAATGTCAACCTGAAATGCAAACACGAGGCTGGTTAGGAGGAAGGTGAGAAAAATTATCTCAAACTACTGCTTGAGGAAGGTCTCATGGCTACCACTGCTGAGGCAAATAACTGGTTCCTGTTTTCAATTAATAATTTGAATAAAAATGAGATGTAGTCATTTTATGAGATAGACAGCATACAAAACTCTTAAAAACCAAAATTGATGCTATTTTTGTGTCGGTGGTCTCACAACTTCCTGGTTTTAAATCCTTTACACTATAAAATAGTCAAGTTCCTAATAAACCAAACAATACGCAAAATAAACATAACATAACCTTGGACCTAAACAAACGCTTTTTTAAAAAATGACTTTTACATCTTAACAAAGGAATCAGTTGTTTATTAAAACATAAGCTCGTTTGTATTCGTGAAGAAAAAAACAGCCTTCCCCACCACACAGACAACATTTTAGTATCTCAGGAATAACTTTCCTTGAAGATAATATCATTAAGTCTTGACTAATGTTACCACACGTGTTATGACATATAAAAAGCACCCCTAATAATTAGTTTCTACTTTCTTTCCAAAAAACTTGAAAAGAATGACTTTCCTTTCAGTAAATTTGTAGATAATATGTTTAAATTAATAATTTTAGCAAGCCACAAGAAAACATAGCATTTGCCCAGCTTAAAGCAAGTTAATCATTATGCATACTTTAGAAATAATATTAAATGTGACAATATGGTTAGTAGATTATTTTGAGGTAACACAAGGCACCAAAATTTAAAAAGCAACCAAAACTTCCTCAAATTACTTTTTCTACTTAAAGAGGAGGCTTTAATTAAAATTATTCCCCATTCAGTATGTCCATTTATTTTAAAAAGGCAAAAAGGAAAGCATTTACCTTATGTTTCGCTGAATGCTGGATGAGCTCTGTAATTAACACTTTGTCCTGTTGCAACCTTCGCTTCATAAGCTTGGAGCAGTTGATATTAATGGCTTCCAAAATGTGAGATGTATTGTATTCCACAAATGGCCGGCTATCAATTAGCAGCACTTTTTCCGTTCCACTTTCCAGCAGAGCCACCAACCTCTCAGTAACAATTTGAGTTCCAATCATCTCATGGGCCATGACAACAATAAGTCCTCTTTTCCCACCTCTTTCTTTAATTTGCCACGATGATGTAATGGTGGTGTGCTCAAAGGCTCAGCCACTCCATTGTACTAAAAGTGTATGAGGTCAGGCTGGTGGTGACTGGCAAAAGGAGAGTTAAACCCATTTTCAGCAAGAGCCCTCCAAGTGAATGTCTCTTTCTCTTTCCCGTTGATGTGCTCTTGCAAAGGACTCCATCCACAAAGCAGCCCCTCACATTTGATTCATAAAGAGATGACTGGAATAACCATTCCACAACAAAAGATGCTTTGGGGCAGCCAGCGCATTACATCATTCTTTACCTTTGCTCCCGCGCTCCAACAGCTTTACACTGGACTGAAAGCCTACGCGGAGAGAGAAAGACAGAAAACAAAATGTGAGGTCAAAAAAAGAAGAAAGAGTGTCAGATTAGAGGGAGTGTATGATTCATAATATTTACTCCATTAATCTAATTCCATACTTGATGCACTGCTTCATTTGAACAAACAAACAGAAAGGACAAATCAGTATGGCTTCAGAAAAATGTGCTAGTGATCATTCCATTTTACCTCAAAATGTAAAAACTCAAAGAAAACAAAACAAGACATATAATGAATTAAAATCACCTAGGGCTCAGAACTAAATGACCTGTAGTATGGAATTAAAACAGCTATAAAAAGCTGCTTTAAGTATTATTCCAAATAGTGTTCCTTTATTTGCTTGTTTATTGAAACGTCACAAAGAATAGCAGCTGAGGACCAAGTTAGCAATCCTATGTTATCAGGACAAGAAAAAAGAAATCTTTTCTGAACTGGCTTGAGAATTCCTATGATGAGTGGGTTGGTGTATATGTGTGTACACATGAGCTCACGCGAGTACCAGGGTGCAAACAGCAGCCTTTTAAAATTGTCCTAACGGAGGAGAGAAGATGCAGGACAACTGAAGGTTCTATAAATTTCAGCTATCTTTTGAGGAGGAGGAAGGACAAAAACGACTGATATGTTGTCACAGCAGCTGCTGAGCTAGGGCTGGAAAGTGCCAGAGCTCACAGCCATGAGCCTGGCATGGCTCCTTCCCGTGGCCACCTCCCTACCCCAAGTTGCTTAAGGCCCTGTAAGCTTATCCTGTACTTTTTCCTGCTTCATTCTTCAGAGAATCACTAACGCCTAGTCTTAAAAAAAAAAATCTCACCCCTTAACCTGGAACTCTAAGTTAGCAACCCAGACATACAGAGCCCTTAAAGCTGGACCGAATGCTTCCCTTTGTTGCCAAACTCCTTTAATCAATCACTTTCTAATTAACATTAGTTGAAGTTTTGTGCTTATTGTTTGGACTTCACCTTGACCTTCAATATTTTCAGATTCCTATCTCCCCTGGTCCATCTCTGCACATACGAAATCCTCTACTACATAAAACTACATGTCTACTTCTGATATTCAAGTTCTAGAGGGTAAACTTTTTTTTTTTTTTGAGACAGGGTATTGCTCTGTCACTCAGACTGGAGTGCAGTGGCGCAATCTCAGCTCACTGCAACCTCCGCCTCCCAGGCTCAAGTGATTCTCTTGCCTCAGCCTCCCAAGTAGCAGGGACTACTGGCACATGCCACCATGCCTGGCTAATTTTTGTACTTTTTGTAGAGATGCGGTTTCACTGTGTTGCCCAGGCTGGTCTCAAACTCCTGGGCTCAAGCAATTCACCTGTCTTGGCCTCCCAAAGTGCCGGGATTATAGGTGTGAGCCACTATTTGATAGCAAAAGTTGCTTATTATATTTCTTACTTCTACAATACTTTGGACATAATATGCTCAATTTATTATTATAGTAAGTAAAATCTTCCTTGTTCCAAAAACAATTTAAAATTCTAAATAAATATTTGATTAGCTAAATTCAGATCAGGATGTCAGAGCCTTTAAAAACCTTTAGGTCATGTTTCCTAATTTTATACTTACAAATTAGAAGCTAAAGCATGGAGACAGAAGGGGGAGCATGATATAAAGAGAAGCAGGTTTGCCATTTACTTATGTAACCTTGGACAAATCACATAACCTCTCCAAACCAGTTTCTTCACCTACAAAATGTGGACATTATAGTGCCTTGTCTCTTCCAAGTTTGTACTGAGGACAAAATTACCTAATTTATTGAAAGCTGGTAAGCAAAAAAGCAATTATGCATCATAGAGAGGAGGAAAAATGCCCTATAGATACCAATGGCAAACAAAGCTGGCTTGCATCTGGCATCTAAAAGACATCAGTTACAGATAAAAACAGATGTAATTCCATCCTCTTATAGTGCAGCTGTAACCAAGCTGTGCCCTTTCTCACAGAGCCTGACACACGGGGAGTTAGAAGGCACCTGAGATACCATCTCAGTCACACTACATTTTACAAACCAGCTCCATTTAATACATAATATGTCCACTTCTCATTTTCTAAGAAACAACTTTCATTAATGTATTATTTTTAGTATAGCTTTATGGCCAGGAAGTACAAAAGTCATCTCTATTTTCAATGGAAGGAACTAGAACAGAAAATCTGTCCTACTCAATCCACTAATAAACTTCTACAAAGCACCTACCAAGGCCATACCACTCAATCAGGTTCTGCCTGCTTAGTGACAGAGTTCAGGACAATGTAAGGTCCTGTACTCAGATTGTCTAATTCCCAAACCAGGGCTTCTACTACTAGGTTACCCAGTTTTCCCTAAATACTTGTTCCCATAATGGAACTGGACTGGGAATGAATGATGTGGATTGTCCATGAGGGTACCCAGGTGGCACAGAAAGTGGAAATCTGAGAACAAGAGCAAGTTGATTCCAATAATGGCACTGGGTCTCCGAGTCTCATTGGCTCCTCTCAAAGAGATAAAATCTGGATGGGACAAAGCAGTTATCTGGGTTAGCAGATCAAGGGACAAAAGGAGGGAGAAGACAGCAAACATGCAAAAGTTGAATTTAGAAAGTTCTCACCTTTGCCTCCCCTCAGCCAATTCTCATAAACCCAAAGACAGGTTACAGCAAACAGTTCTACAGAGCAGAAAATGTCATTTTTGCCCAGAGAACCAGAGTGTAGTTACAGATACAAAAAGACCCTTTCCCTGACCAAGGAAAGCTCTGGTCAAAGCGACTCTAAGTGAGGATGTAAGTGAAGCATAGGGGTCAAAGTGAAATGGGGGTGAAGTTACACCCTTTCAGTGCTGTACTGCAGCCAGCTGGAGCCCTCCTGGTAGGACTTCATGCCCAAGGTCTAATTTTCTGTAGTCCTAAATGGGTTATGTGAGAGACAGAGCCCCGCTAAGGGATCACAGAAGGGTAAAGTAACAATGGCCTTAACTTCTTTTATTTACACAGAAAATTTTGGTTAAATCCCCATCACTGGCTGTAACTCTAATTTTAAAAATTTCTCTGTATTTACTGTTTTGTTTTCAAAATCCTTTGCATTAGGTAAGATTTAAAAGATGACAAGAGAATATTTTGCTCGCAACACCACCAAGCTAACCTTACCCAGAATTTCTATAAGTCAAGGGGAATAAAAATTCTTAGAATGAACAACAAAGGCCCAAGTCCGTAGAATAAAATCCAAAGACCAGCTTTGCTATTTATCTAGTTACTTAGCCAACTGTTAAAGTTTTAAATAATTTCTTTAGATTTTTAATTAGCTAACATATTGATATGGTTCAAAAAATAGTCTAAAAATGTATACATACTATGAACATGTACAGCTTACTATGTCACTTATACATCAATAAAGGTGTTTAAAATTGCCGTGATATTGAAACTTCAGCAAATATATTTAAATGAAAAAAAAAAAACCTAAATATATTCAAAATCCTTCTCCTACCTTTATCCTCCATCTGCCTGGGTCCCAACCCTGCCTTCTAACTGGTAACAACTTTTAGCAGTCTCATCTAATTTATTCTAAACATGTTTTTTAATACAGAATAAAACACAAATATGTACTCTTTTCCATCTCTTTGTTCAAATGGTTACACAGTATAGACACTGTTTTGCATCTTGCTTTTTCTTTCACTTACAGTACTTGAATCTGATTTTTTTCAACATTTAATTAGAAAATGAATCAATCTATATTTCCATGGGTCTTGCATATATGCATGTCTGGCAATCTCAATACAATACGCAGAAATTCTTTTTTTGTTTTGAGAGGGAGTCTCGCACTGCCGCCTGGGCTGGAGTGCAGTGATGCGATCTCCGCTCACTGCAACCTCTGCCTCCTGGATTCAAGTGATTCTCCTGCCTCAGCCTCCCGAGTAGCTGGGATTACAGGTATGTGCCACCACGCCCAGCTAATTTTTTGTATTTTTAGTAGAGACGGGATTTCACCATGTTGACCAGGCTGGTCTCAAACGCCTGATCTTGTGATCTGTCTGCCTCGGACTCCCAAAGTGTTGGGATTACAGGCATGAGCCACCGTGCCTGGCCGAAATTCTTAAACTTTAAAGATAACTCCAGCTGGGCATGGTGGCTCATGACTAATCCAAGCACTTTGGAAGACCAAGGCAGGAGGGATCACTTGAGTCCAAATAGTTCAAGATCAGGCTGGACAACACAGCGAGACTCTGTCTCTACAAAAATCCAAAAAAATTACAAAAATGTAATTCTAAGGGAGAGATTTTTTTTGTGTGTATATATATGTATACAATAGTATATATGCATATGTATATCTATATGTATACATACACAGATAGATATGTGTGTGTGTGTGTGTGTGTGTGTGTGTATATATATACAGTCACTCCCACTAGAATTACATACCAGAGTACCTAGAAGCTGAAAAGTAATTCATAATAGTGTGCTCAAAAAGTCAGCAAATTAAATGCTGGGAGTCACCATACCTGCCTTGTTTTATGACATCCTAGTTACAGGGTACCCTCTATAACTACTCTGGCTTCAAAGAAAGTTAAAATGTGATGGTGAACATTCATGAAGTTATGGAAATTATCTTTTAAAGGATACCCTCAAGTCAGCAAGGCAGTATTCATCATACTGAAGACGAGTAACCTTAATCAGGACTACTACACAAATAACTGCAAAGTATCCCAAGTTCAAAATAAAGGTTTTAAAAGACTTTAGGAATAAAGATAAACTGAGTCAACATCTTAGTATAACAAGAATGACTATACTGATCATGGAACAAAATCAGCAAATCTCCTAAAGAAATACCATTTCTGGTTTATTTTACCTATCAGCAAACGATTTGTGTTTTATATTTTATAATATTTAATATTAACACAAGTTGTATAACAACTTTCCCCCTTTAATATACAATTTTTTTATTTTTATTTTTATTTTTTTTGAGACAGAGTCTTGCTCTGTTGCCCAGGCTGGAGTACAGTGGTGCGATCTTGGCTCTCTGCAACCTCTGCCTCCTGGGTTCAAGCAATTCTCCTGCCTCAGCCTCCTGAGTAGCTGGGATTACAGGTGCGTGCCACTACGCCCAGCTAATTTTTTGTATTTTTAATAGAGACAGGGTTTCACCATGTTGACTAGGCTGGTGTCGAACGCCTGACCTTGTGATCCACCACCTGCCTTGGCCTCCCAAAGTGCTGGGATTACAGGCATGAGCCACCATGCTCAGCCTTTTCTGTGTTCTTATATGTAGTTTGATTTAGATTCCATTTGGTTACCTATGAAAATGTATCTATGACTATAACAGAAATCACTGGAGTTTTATTTCTGGAAATTCACTCTATATCCAACTGCACAAATATGGTATATCAGTGAAGTATACTACTGAATAAGTTATGTTTAAGAACTGTAAGTCTAAGACTATTTTTATGTTACAATGAGCAGGTGGGGCCTGTTTGAACCAAAAGAACAACATAAATTCGTATAAAACCAGTATTTGCCTTTAATTACTTAAAACGAAAATATTTTGATTTTAATTACTTGTAGCTTTCAAAATTTGTACCTAACCAGAGAATCCTTTTTTTTTTAAGAGTAACATTATTTTTAAGTGATTATATTAAGGATCTTCTTCTGCTTCCCAGATGATTTTTTTATTCAACTTCCCAAACATGATCCTGGGTCTAGGTCAGTCATACTGACACTGACTATATCCCACTCAGAAAAAAAGTGATAATCTTTCTCACACACTATTTTTTTCCTTCTACCCATGGGTCATTTTCTGCCGGCAGCACAGTTTCATCTGCTGCTGGTACTGCTGCTCTAAAAATGCCCACTCCCAAGGCCGGCATCGAGGTCCACAGCAGGGGGTGGGGCTCCAGGACGAGGCAGGGGCTCCCGCTCAGAGAGGCACACCTCCATTTTAAACATTTCCTTTTACAAAGAGAAATTATCAGGGGAAGGAAAAGGATCCCATGGCTATGGGGTGCTTACTAGGCCTGTTCAGTGAGGAGAAGGATTTAGCTTTATTTGGTTGGGCTAGAGCTCAAGTTCAAATTCTCAGTTTATGGAAATGATATAATCAGGTGAGAAGTTTACTTTTATTAAGCTACATGCCTGACTTAAATTTATTCCCTCCAATAAAATTAAAGAAACAGGCAACAAGATACGCCAAAATGCCTTTCAACAGAGCCCTAATACAGGCTTTCACTTAACAGGAAAAAATTAACCTATCAAAAGGGAAAAAAGGAGGCAATCATGTCTGTAAGCAAACAAGAACTCTTTAGACTTTGACTGCCTCAATTCTACACAGATTAAAGCAACTTTATCTACTAAGCTGTGGGTGAAGAGAAACTTGATAGAAAATCTGAGGTCTGGTATTTGGCAAATATATTCAATAAAAAAATAAAAACAAACACAAAAAACCAACCTCACCAAAATCAAGAATGCTACAAACTTAATGTGCTTTTTAGCTGCCTATTAATGTCTGATCATATTTCCTTACCCCCAAATCGAGGACACATATTTCTGACAAGTGAAGGCAATAATGAGATAGACTGCTTGAAGCAAAACTGTTTAGATGATACTAGACCTGGAGACAGCACTTATCTGCACCGTAGAACCCAGTGGCCTTGCAATGACATACCGCGCTGTTGAAAGACGCCACTCCAATCAGAGGTTCACATTGTTTACATACATCTCAAGGACCCACAGATAAAGGCCGGAATAGCAGTCAGCCTTCAAAGACTAACTATAATGCCTGTGCTTTCAGGCACAGGCCAGTCCAGGCAGAGGCCAAATCTGTGAGAAGCCTTCACCAAAGTTTCTGCTTAGGGCAAGGAGCACTCCCTTCTTGGTATCGGCTCAAATGGAGCTCTTGTCTTTTTCTTAGTACTGCTTCCTGTTTCACCAGCTTCCCCTTCCCTGACCCACCTGAGCTCTCCTGCTTCCTCCTCTCAACCTTCTTCTTTCCCCATGCCATCCATGTATGTATCCTAGACACACTCCTCCTGGCTCACAGGCTTCCTCACTTACCCCTCTACACTTAATGCTCCCTCCAGACACCCTGACTGAAAGCTTAGAACCCTACCTACTGGGAGAGGGGCCGGTGTATGGAGGTAATCTTGGGAGGGAAGAAATGGAAGGATCCCCGGATGGAGTTACTGGGCAAGAGGAAATATGGCCAGGGATTGGCTTAATCTGAGAATAGAGGAGAAAATGTTTTAGGTTATTTTCAGTAAAGATAGGCTGGAGGAAGGAGAAGAAAGATTTAGAACAAGCCAAACAGAGGTCAGATGGGGACTAATTTGTGCATCCTGGTTTTCTTGAACATCTGCCAGAACCACTATAATTTATCAGGCCTACTGTAACTAATTCAGTCAACTAACAAGTACTTATTTGGCACCTAATATGTGCCAGGCACTGCTGTGAAAATGTAGCAATAAATGAAAAAAGTATTCATAATTTATAAATTATTAATGTCCTGCCTTGGTTATAAATTAACAAGGCAAAAATTATTGCCCTTCTGGAACTTCTAATTTAGTGATGGGGGACACAGTCAACAAAAACAAAAAACATTTTCTATGATAGATGCTGATAAGAACTAGGGAGAAAAAATAGAGCAGGGAAGAGCAAAGGATGTAGTGGGGGTGGCTATTAAAATTGTAAACAGAGTAGTCAGCGAAGGCCTTACAAACATGAGAGAGGAGAGAGGTAAGAGACTAAGCTATGTGGACACCTGGAAGACTGTAGCTCTCTGGGGCCAATGAATATACTAGCCAAGATAATGCTGAATTGGGCAAATGCCAATAAAAGATGTGGCGGATGTTCATGCTTTGTTCAGAACTATGGTTATATCTATTGGAAATGATGCATTTCCAGGAGACTGAACTTGTGTTTTTGTTGTTTTTTTGAGACAGGGTCTTGCTCTGTCACCCAAGGCTGGAATATAGTAGTGTGATCTCAGTTCACTGCAACCTTCACCTCCTGGGCTCAAGTGATCCTCCCATTTCAGTCTCCCAAGTAACTGGGACTAGCATCTGCCACCACACCTGGCTAATTTTTATTTTTTGTTGAGACAGCATCTCATTGTGTTGCTTAGTCTGGTCTCAAACTCCTGGGCTCAAACAATTCTCATGTGTTGGCCTCCCAAAGTGCCGAAATTACAGGAGTGAGCCGCTGTGCCTGGCCAAACTTTTTAAATTGATGGATAAAACTGTATGTATTTATCATGTACAACAAGATATTCTGAAGTATATACACACTGTGGAATGGTTAATTCTGCTAACAAGTATATTACTACACATAACCATCATTTTTGTGATGAGAACACTTAAAATCCACTCCTTGCATTTTTCAGGAATACTATATATATCTTCATTAACTGTGGTCACAATGCTGTACAATACGTCCTTGAACTTCTCCTAAGTATTTACTTTCACCAACATCTCCCCAGGCTTCCCTCCCTACTAACCACCACAGCCTTTGGCAACCATTCTATTCTCTACTTCCATGAGATCAACTTTTTCAGCTCCCACATATGAGTGAGATTATGCTATATTTGTCTTCCTGTGTCTGCTTTATTTCACTTAACATAATGTCCTCCAGGTTCATCCATGTTGTAGAAAATGACAGGATTTTCTTCTTTTTTAAGGCTGAATAGAATTTCATTGTGTACATATATACCATGTTTTCTTTATCCATTCATATTTTGATAGATGCTTAGGCTGATTCCACATCTTGGCTATTGTAAATAGCACTGCAACAAACACTGGTATGCAAACATCTCATTTTCTTTACTCAGTAGTGGGATTGCTGAATCATATGGTGGTTCTATTTTTAATTTTTTTGAGGAACCTCCATAACGTTTTCCATAATGGCTGTAAATAGTTCACATTTCTACTAACAGTGTACAAGAGTTCTCCTTTCTCCACATCCTCACCAACATTGACCTTCTGTCTTTTGATAACAGCCATCCTATCAGGAATGGGATGCTATCTCACTGTGGTTTTTATTTGCATTCCTCTGATGATGAGTCATGCTAAGCATTTTTTCATATACCTGTTGGCCATTTGTATGTCTTCTTTAAAAAATGTCCATTCAGGTCTTTCCCCCATTTTTCAACCAAGTTAGTGTTTTCTTGCCATTGAGTTGTTTGGGGAGTTCCTGATGTTTTTGAGGTATTAATTCTTTATCAGATGTACAGTTTAAAAATATTTTCTCCCATTCTATAGGTTGTCTCTTCACTCCGTCGACTTTTTCCTTTGCAGTGAAGAAGTTTTTAGTGTGACGTAATCCCATTTGCCTATTTTTGCTTTCGTTGCTCGTGCTTTTGAGGCAGGCAATTGAACTTTTAATTTCAGTGTGAAAAAAATATATGTAAGAAAGTTTAGTACAATTTCTTCATGAAAACTACAAAGAGAGAAGCTGTGGTTCCTATACAGTGCATTTCTTGGCAAAGAAATGAAAAGAAATACCGTAACAAGAAAGATTACTATTAATGTTAATATCGTACAATTTTTACAACCCCACAAGTGTGTTGTATGTACTGAGAGAATCTTAGTTTTACAACATGGAATGTAGTAAAATATCAAAGACATGTTAAGCAAGATATATGTGTGAAAAAAGTCTATACAACAAGTACAACAAGGAGGTAGTTTAAAGAATCTTTACATTAAAAATTTTTTAAATGCTTTCAAGGTTCTCTCCTTGTCAGAAGGATCAAATACTTAACACAATGACTTTACTATATTCAAGGGGTTGATAACACTAATATAAGTTTGTAATCTTTATCTATTAATATATGCAACCCCCCCCTTTAGTACACACCAGCCCCAGAACAAAACTAGACTACATGAAAGATACAGTATACTTCGTTGACAAAGAACTAAATGACTAAAGGTATTAAGACCACAGTAACCATCTGAACAATTTGGAACACAGTCTAATGGGAGAGGGTTATAATTTAACTTTTTCAAAGAGGACTGGAAGGCTTTAGGAGCAAGCAATGGAATACAACACCAACACCAAACCTCTCACCCACCTGCACTCACGCTCAAGCTCAAAATAGTAATATTCCAGAATTTTATCTATTTTAAATCTCTTAATACTAAAATAAATAAAACTAGGATGCTAAACTATATTGTCCGGAAGATAATTTCAAAATAGCTCACAAGAATAAATTCAAAGTGACTTTGAATGCCTGAAATCCCAGCACTTTTTCCCAGAATTTTTCCAACGCCACAAGTGTGTTGTATCTACTAAGAGAATCTTAGTTTTACAATATGGAATGGAGTAAAATATCAAGGACATATTAAGCAAGATATATGCGTGAAAAAAGTCTATATAACAAGGAGGTAGTTTCGAGGATCTCCTTTAAACTACTTTTGGGAGGCCGAGGTGGGTGGAGGAGGTAACTTGAGGTCAGGAGTTCGAGACCAGCCTGGCCAACATGGCAAAATCCCGTCTCTACTAAAAATAAAAAAATTCAATGGATATGGTAGCATGTGCCTGTAATCCAAGCTACTCAGGAGGCTGAGGCAGGAGAATTGCTTGAACCTGGCAAGAGGAGGCTGCAGTGAGCTGAGATCACGCCACTACACTCCAACCTGGACAAAAGAGTAAGACTCCAACTTAAAAAAAAAAAAAAATTAAAATAAAAATAAAACAAAGTGACTTACAAGAAAGTGCTTTATCTTTCAATTAAAATACACATGAAAAATACTGGAAAAGGCCTACATGTATAAGAAAGGGATGGACTGGCTTAAGTAACTTATAAATTATGGTAAATCCTGCAACATAGTATGCAACATTTAAAAATCATGGTGTAGGCCGGGCGCGGTGGCTCAAGCCTGTAATCCCAGCACTGTGGGAGGCCAAGGCGGGTGGATCACGAGGTCAAGAGATCGAGACCAT
>NW_022437024.1:988357-1049105 GCF_009761245.1 Sapajus apella
GCTGCAGTGAGCTGAGATCACGCCACTACACTCCAACCTGGACAAAAAAAGAAAAAACCCCCCTAAAAAAAAAAAAAAAAAAAAAAATCATGGTGTAAAACTATACTTCTTGACAATTAAGGATGGTTGTGATACATTAAGAATAAAATCAAGTCCCAGAACAGTTAGGTAAATAAAACAGAACCTCAAGCCAGGTGCAGTGGCTCACACCTGTAATCCCAGCACTTTGGGAGACCAAGGCAGGTGGATCATGAGGTCAGGAGTTTGAGACGAGCCTGGCCAACATGGTGAAACCCCGTGTCTACTAAAAAACAAAACAATTAGCCAGGTATGGTGGCATGTGCCTGTAATCCTAGCTACTCAGGAGGCTGGGACAGGAGAATAGCTTGAACCCGGGAGGTAGAGGTTACAGTGAGCCGAGATCATGCCACTGCACTCCAGCCTGAGCAACACAGCAAGACTCCATCTCAAAAAACAAAAAAGAACCTCAAACACCTGGATGCATACAAACACACAAAGAATGGATATGTTTAAAATGTAGCAATAATTTTACTTAGGTAATTAAATTGTTATATTCTTTTCCATAACCTTGGAAATTATAAAAAATATTAATAAAGGGCATGAGATACATCCAGACCCAGGAACTAGTACCATGTCCTGCTGTACTCCTTCTTCTTAGGACCATTATAAAACTTTGGGTGTGCAAAGCTTAAGAAGATGAGGGCTGGGCACAGTGGCTCGTGCCTGTAATCCCAACACTTTGGGAGGCCAAAGTGGGCAGATCACCTGAAGTCAGGAGTTCGAGACCTACCTGGCCAACATGGTGAAACCTCATCTCTACTAAAAATATAAAAATTAGCTGGGTGTGGTGGTGGTGCATGCCTACAATCTCCCAGGTATTCCGGAGGCTGAGGCAGGAGAATTGCTTAAACCTGGGTTGCGGAGGCTGCAGTGGGCCAAGATCGCACCATTACACTTCAGCCTGGGCAACAAAAGCGAGACTCTATCCACCCCCCCCCACACACACAAAAAAAGGATGAATAAATGTATGGAAATTGATGTTTACCCTCAAGGTAAAAGCTGAAATGCTGCTTCACAAAAGGACTTAGAAACAATTATTTTAAACAGCAATAATGTTTGAGGGAGTGGTAAATGAGAAAAATTAAATTTTAAATCACATGTTTATGACTATAAAGCTGGACTTTAAAAACAGGTCAGTTAGGGAGGAGGAGGAGAAAAAAAATAGGTCAGTTAGGGTATAACTCTTATAATACAAAAGAGTTATTTGGTATACAAAGAATTTATAGCTAATATATTTTTTAATTATATTCACTACACTTGTAAAATATCATTCAATTTATAAAGTTTCCAAAATAAACCTGCTTAAGTGTCACAAATGCAACACAGTATGACTTTCATTCCTCTCACTTGGCAAAGTGCAAATTCCTCTAACAAAGTCTATGCAGTGGCTTCGTCACTATTCTCAGCTCCTAAGCAGACATGCACAACAAGGTTTGAACACATTCCAGGCGTGGCCTTCAAGCCCGGACCACACCTGCTTCCAAGGCCCTGTGGATAAAAATAACTCTGGGGCCTCAAAAATGGGACACCAGCCAGGCCCAGGGGTAGCTGCAGGCCCCTTGCTCAGCTCCACTAACAGCAAAAGCAGGAGCCACAAAAACTCTAAAATCACAAAACACTCTACCACAGGCTTCTTTCTCTCAGTCTCTTTGTGTCAATCACATACAACCTAGGCCTGCTCAGTTTCTTTGCTCCATGAGGCCAAAACTAACCCTAGGAATCTAGAGACAAATAAGGCTTTATGGTATATTGTTTTTAAAAAATACTGTAGACTACGACTCAGGAGACCTTGTTCCTAATTTCAACTCATCTACTAAAATGCTAAAATGGCATATACAGTGTCACTTGATATTCCCCAAGCCTGTGTTTTTCCTACTTGTAAAATGAAGAATTCTGTGATCACTAGTATCTAAAGATCATTTCACTTAGAATGAAAAGATACTGCTGTAAGTGTGCCTCAGTGCTTAGCAAAGTCTCCTAACAGGGACAGGGCTGATTTACCATTAAGCAGTCATATTATAATGCAAGAGTTTATACCCTACAACACACAAACTAAAACGGGTAACTCTGGGGCAATAGTTCCACAATCAGCATGGCAATTATTCCAGATAATTCCTTTTATGATAGGGGATTTCCAAGGCTTGCTCTGAGCAACTATTTCCACTTCTCTTCCATTCCTACAGTATGCAGGAGACCCCTTTGGGGCTCGTTACTCCACCAGTAAGAAAAAAAGGAAGGGCGGCCAGGTAGCAGAGGAAAATGCAGCAATAGCACCGCTGTTCATTCACTGCAGGGTCTAGGCCATGCTAATTTAAGTCACTGCATCTGTCCACACACTTCCCCCTGCTGGGGCCCCGGGAGTTAATGATATCAGGAAGCTGTACCGGGGCAAAGTACCGCAGAGTGACAGGCCAAGACTTAGGCTAAAGAATCACAGCACCACAGGAGAGCAAGGACACTAAAGGCTGGCAGAGCAGCCCCAAGCGGGAGTTGGAGCATTCTCTGTCCTCATCCCCTGGTTACTTTTTCCACTTTGTCCTTTTCACTATCTCTATAATTCAGCCCCATCACATCATCTAACTGTAGTTTCTATACCCTTCTTTTGTCCTTGGACGTTTTGTTGTTTCTTCATCCTTATATTCATCATAATTTCTGTCTTCATGATTATAACCAAGCGTCTTCCTGTCTAACGTTAAGTTCTTACCATTAATTCATTTTCTATTTTGGGGGGAAACTGCCAAGGCCCTTGATATACTGCTATTATAACAATTAATATTTTCCAGACTGGTTTGAGACAGTCACCCATGAATTCAGGTGTTTTATCATCTATCAGCTTTTAAAATCTTTGTTACTCTAAAAAGTTTTATTTTGGAAGAGAGAGGTAAAATTTTTCCAGTTTAGTGTTTCATAAGTGGTTGGTTATATTAAGATCATCAATTCAATATTTTACATTCATATAAGCCCTTGAATAAATACCTGACATTCCAGATACTAAAAGTCAGACTTCCACCTAAGCCTCACAGGAAGAAACAAATTCTCAAGATTTTCACATTAGATTATTTAGAAAACAAACAAGATCTGAATTATTTTATAATCTAGTGCTCAGATTCTAGAAGCAGAACGTAACCTCTGCATGTGCGGAAAAAGCTGGCCTTATCAAGAGTCTGCCAGCACATTAGGACAGACACTGTCCCAGTGCTCAGCCCCTCAGCTCCTCGGCCCTGCCCATTCTCCTCCACCAGCCTCTTTACCTCAGCTCCTGGTAATGCTATTGTCTAATTCTTTAGAGAAGTTTCCCAAATAATCTTAATAGCAAAACAAATAGTAATGGGTTATATCCCATAGAAAAAGAGAAATATCAATGAGTCTAAGAAAAAAAAAAAAGATGTTTTACAAAACATCTCCTTCTACACATCAAAGTTTGAGAAAATGGTGTTTCTATTTGCTATTCTTTCTTTCTTTCTTTCTTTATTTTCTTAAGAGGTTATTCTGTCATCTTTACAGAGTACTATACTTGGCGCTCTATAAATTCTGGGTGTGATGTCAGTTGGGTTCAGGCACACTACCTGCAGCAGCAGCCAACACCTTCCTCATTTCCCACTCTAAAATACCAGTGTCAGTGTTTAAGTTAAATTAAATTAGGTGTCTAACCAAATATAGGGAAAAACAGAATAGATGGCAAGTCCTGGATATTAATTAGTTGAATAAATGTTGAAAATGGCATTTTTAACAAATATAAAAAGACAACATGCAGGGGGATGTACAGCAACTCAAGGAGAAAGGCTTCCCGAAAAATGTAAATTTCAAAGAGGTTTTTTTTTAAAGAAAACAGGAACAAGAACTGTCAGAGACAAGAGGAAGATGATTCCAGATGAACAAAACGCAGGAGCAAAGGTAGAGGGATAAACAAACTGTGTGCAGGTTTTCCTGGCTACAGATTATATCAGCAAGTAACAAAATAACTTGGTGGAGTAAAAGGGGCTACATGTAAAGTATCCTGGACGTCTAAAGCCATCTAAGCCACTGAAAGCTTTATGAAAATAACATAAGAACATTACCAAGAGAATTTCACTCTGGTACCTCTATTCAGAACGAACTGAGGTGAGGAGAGAATAGACATAAGGAGACTAACAGACTAGTCTCCTTACAGTACCATACAGTTTTAGTTGCCTATGGATGCGCTCAGCCTAGAATGGTGACTATAAAACCTGACAGCCAAGAGACTGTTATTAGTCTAAATCCAAGACAGTATACCTGGCAAAAATATATCCTTATTATATGTCATGAGCACTGAAAGTACACATGAAAATGGCTATCTAGATTACATTATTGACTTATTCCACTGTAACATCTGAAAATATCTCAATATCTTATTCTGTTCCAGCCTCAGATAAGCTAATGTAAAGCAAAATGAACACCACGTACAGGCTCAAGTTTTACTGATTAAGTTATTGTTTATAAACCAGATTAATTAGACATAATAAAAGGCTAAAATAGGCCAGGCACGGTAGCTTATCCCTGTAATCGCAGCACCTTGGGAGACCAAGGTAGATCACCCGAGGGGAGTTTGAGACCAGCCTGGCCAACATGGTAAAACCCTGTCTATACTAAAAATACAAAAATTAGCCAGACGTGGTTGTGCATACCTGTAATCCCAGCTACTTGGGAGGCTGAGGCAGAATTACTTGAACCCTGGAGGCAGAGGTTGCAGTGAGCCAAGATCACTGCCACTGCACTCTAGCCTGGGCAACAAGAATGAAAGTCCAATGCAAAAAAAAAAAAAAAAAAAAAAGGCTGAATCCTTTGTTTTTTAAAAGGCTGAAAAATGGGTGGACTCTGAAGGTTGACGTTATGGATTACTTTCTTCAATATATTTTTCTGTAATTTCTGTTTCCTATTTTATACATATATAAAGAAATAGAAAACTATATATATTTTTAATCAGGTATAACTCATGTCATGTCATGAAAGATAGACGTGGAAATCAAAATGAAACCTAAATGTAATATACTATCATGATATTCATCCAACAGTGACTTTGTAGTGTGAACAAATTTTTTAAGGTTTTAAATGACTGCCATGCTACAAGGTACAAGACATTCATATGTATTCTACACAAAGCAATATAACGATGTATGATTCGGTACAGGGCAATGTTCCTTTGCCAAATGTAACCTTCAGCATCAAAGAACACAGATTCAAAATTAAAGTTATAAGCAAAATCATTACAAATACAGTAAGCTTGCTATTCGTGAAACTTAGCATAAAGCAGACCATAGAATTGTCTATTGAGAAACTCAATGGCTTAAATACCAAAATATCTAATTTCACCATCTCATCTAAAACGTAGTCCAAGGCATAGACCCTAAGAATATGCTCACAAAGTTTCACAGTCTAATCCTCTACTAGACAGATTATGAAATACATTTTAAAAAACCCATCATCATTTGCTATCAACATATTTAAGCATCATGTATCACTAAGTATCAGAGACTGAAAGGCCCTTAAGTACAACACGATAATAAATGTTCAGTTTTTTCTCTTGCAAATAGTGACTGTTCTTCTAATTCTGGGGTGTGGATTTTAACTCATCTGTAAAACTCCAGGAGAAAATTAAATGAGTTAGTAGAATATATATATATGTTCATTTATCAAGCACCAACTAGGTTCAATTTCCTATAGCACAATTTCCCACTTGTGTCTGATCACAAGAATCACTTAGAAACTTGACAAAATGTCCAACCAGGCTCACCTCTGGAGATTGATTCTTGGGTCTAGTGTGTGTGAATTTTCATATTTAACAAGTGTCCCAGGAGGTTCAGAGAATCAGGCAAGTTTGAAAACTTGCACCACTGTGTGCCACCACACGCAGCTAAAGACATCTGTCCTAAAGACAACTTTGGTCTTTCTCTCAATGTTCACATTTAATCAGTTGTCAAGATCTACTGATTTTCAGTCTCGCATACCTAGAGGAAAGAGAGGCATACAAGCTGGATTTGGGCTGAAAACAATGGTAAGAGGAGAAATGGGAAGTCAGCCATGTCATGTCATGAAAGAAAGACTTTCAGACTACTGAAATTTCATAGCCGAAGAAGGACTTCCACTTAGTTCAGTGCATGTCTTCCGGTAGGTTAATAATGTCCCTTTTACAAAGTAAGTATTTACTCAAAGTCACACAGTTCATCAGTGGTGGAAGAGAGAAAACAGCTTCTAGGGAGTGTGCTTTCTACAACCATAGAGAGCTTACCAAACATTTTGCTAATTTTAATAGGCTCCTGAAAAACACAGAATGCAAGAGACTTCAAAAGATGAGAAATAATGCACCCTTTTAAATACTTGATGTGTGTGGCTGTGGAGAGTTGGGCTGACCAAAATGCCAGCCTGCCATACAGTTACAGATGAAATCCTAGGCATGAAGTAGAGAACCAAATGGTGAGGCAACAGCACCTGCAGGACACTAGTGAAGGAGGAGAAATCCTGGAAGGAAACGCTTGTTGACATCATTGGGTCACCATGAAAATACGGTAAGATAATTAAAGTATGTAATAAAATATGTAATAAACACTCAGGTGATCCTCCCACCTATTGTAAATTCTAACATTTACTAAAAAGGGAACAACTCGGTACATGATTAAATGGAGGAGCCTTTTGGCTAAAAGAGTAGCTCTGAACCTTGGTTACACATTAAAATCATCTGGGAGCTCTTAAATATCCTGACGTTCTTTAGAACGATAAATTAGAATCTCTGAGGAATGGGTCCAGGCATCAGTATCTTTCACACAAAGAAGCAGAGGTGGATTCTTTACCCTCTCCTAAAGAAGTGTCACAAAGGACAGGCCACTTGGAAGGCAGTTTAAGAGGGAGCAGAGGAGAAATCCGGTGACACATATAACACTGTGATTAATCTATTACTTGAGATGTTTTATATGTTGAAAATCTGGAATTATGAATATTTTATTAGGTAAGAGATCCAGTTCTTCAATGTCACAGCCTCTACAATTTGAATAATAATAAGGGAGCACAATAATTCACTTAAGATACCCAACAAAAGACTGCAAGGATATGCTGGGGCACAGAACCCAATCAGGGTTTAATAAAACAAAGTTTATGAGTGAAGCAATCTAGTTTAGAATCTTTCTTCTTAAAAATCTACAAATTTTTAGATGTAGATGTGTCAAGAAAAGATTGTTAAAGCTTGGGAGGAGAGCTCAGTGTTCACCTGCTTATGAAAGCAAGTTAAATAAATATCTCCACCCAGGAATTTCCCATTACTAAGGGCTAATCACCATTACAAGGGCATACAGTCCTTTAGAATTCCCCTCTAATCCAATCCTGTAAAACTTCACTTAAGTAAGATGATGATGGAAACCAAGCTTTGGGCCTCCAGCCAAACAACCTATATTACATTAAATAAAGAATGTCACCACTCTTCTCAAGGTTGGGCCAGCAGTTATTAAAAAAAGAAAAAAAAAAAAAAAAAAAAAAAGGCCAGGTGTGGTGGCTCATGCCTGTAATCCTAGCACTTTGGGAGGCCGAGGTAGGCAGATCATTTGAGGTCAGGAGTTCAAGACCAGCCTGACCAACATGGTGAAAGCTTGTCTCTACTAAAAAAAAATACAAAAAAGATTAGCCAGGCGTGGTAGCATAGTCCCAGATACTCAGGAGGCTGAGGCAGGAGAATCGTTTTAACTCAGGAAGCAGAGGTTGCAGTGAGCCAAGATCACACCACTGCACCCTGGCCTGGGTGACAGACCAAGACTCTGTCTCAAAAAAAAAAAAAAAAAAAAAATAGAAGCAGCCAGGAGTTTGAGACCAGCCTAGGCAACATACTGAGACTCTGCTTCTATTTAAAAAAAAAAAAAAAATTTTCAGTCAGACGTGCTGATAGGTGCCTGTAGTCCCAGCTATTGGGGAGGCTGAGCCTGGAAGATAGAGGTTGCCATAAGGCCACTGGGGAGCTTGAGCCCAGCAGACAGAGGCTGCAGTGAGCTATGACTGACACTGTACTTCAGCCTGGGTGACAGAGCGAGACCCTGTCTTAAAATACATAAAAATATAAATAAATAAAATTTTTAAAGATGGTCTTTAACCAGTCAGGAGTTACAGCTCCTTAGGGTGCTACACAATCTCTCTGTATTCACAAATAACCTCTAGCCAATAGAAGTTTGGAGGGAGTAGGGACACTACTAGCCAGCAAACTTCTACTAATTCTGGAGGCAACTTCCTGTCAGCTGGCTGCTGAAGGCTGGCTGCTTCCTGCCAGGAGCCACTTAGGACAGATTCATCTTTCTTCCGGAGGCAGACAGTTGCTTTCGTAGTGCTTTAGTTGCTGATTTTTTTTTTTTAGCAAGGTCTCACTTCAATTGCCCAGGCTGGAGTACAGTAGTGCTGATCATGGCTGTCTGCAGCCTCAAGCTCACAGGTTCAGGTGATCCTCCCACCTCAGCCTCTCGAGCAGCTGGGTCTACATGTATGCATCATCACACCTGACTAATTTCCGCATTTTTAATAGAGCTGGAGTTTCACCATATTGCTCAGGCTGGTCTCGAACTCCTGGACTCAAGCAATCCACTTACCTCAGTTTCCCAAAGTCCTGGGATTACAGGCATGAGCCACTGCACCTGGCCAGTTGCTGATTCTCTTATGGCACTGAGTTAGAGGGAAAGGAAGGGAGGAAGACAACTCATCTTCCCTTGTACCCCAGGTACACACAGTTCCCTGCCCCACACAAATACAAACATGAAGAGAAGAACAAAAGAGGTATAGGCCTTGATAAGATTGCACTGACATTATTTCCACCCAACAGTATCTATCTCTCACAAAGCATTAAGGAGGAAAAATGAGAAACTCTTATTAAAATTAGTCTATCTTTTTAGAAGGCCCAGTAAGGTAGCCAAATGGCATAAATTCTCATGAGCTGGTCAATCTATGATAGCTGTAGTTGGAATGAACTGTCTGTCTAGACCCATGGTCCTCAAGCTTTCCAGCTGACAGCCACTTCAGAGTAACAAACTACCAGGTCGATGTCTTCCTAACAACTATTTCTCTGTCCACATGTGTTCCACCCCAAACCCTAGAGAGAAATAACAGTGAAAACAATTCTGCAAAGTGAGATATAAAACCCAGATTAAAATGTAAATACAAGAGCACTGAAAATGTACACCTGCAACAAACCTGCACATATACCCCCTGAATCTAAAATAATAATTTAAGAAAAAAGAAAATATACCAACAAAAACTTGTATAAGAATGTTCACAGTGGTTTTATTTATAAACAGCCAAAAAAAAAATCTATCAACTGATGAATGGATAAACAAAATGTGGCATATCCATACTGTAGAATATTATTAGCCATAAAAAGGAATTAATACTGATACCAGCTACAATAATGGGGGAACCCTGAAAAAAGTATGGTAAGGGAAAGAAACGATGTATAAAAAGCCACATATTATAGGAATCCATTTATATGAAATACCCAGAAAGGGTAAATGCAAAGGGACAGGAAGTAAATCAATGGTTGCCAGGGGCTGGGAGGACTGGGGAATGAAGTATGGCTGCTAATATGTATAGACTTTGTTTTGGGGGTGACGAAAATGTCTTAGAATTGGATAGTAGTGACTACTGCACAACTGTGAATATACTAAAAACCACTGTATTGCACAATTTCAAAGATGAATTTTATGAATCAAATTATATGCCAACTTTTTTTTTTTGAGACAGTCTCACTCTGTTGACAGGCACCAGGCTGGAGTACAGTAGCGCAGTCTCGGCTCACTGCAACCTCCACCTCCCGCGTTCAAGCAATTCTCCTGCCTCAGCCTCCCGAGTAGCTGGGACTACAGGCGTGCGCCACCACGCCCAGCTAATTTTTTTGTATTTTTAGTAGAGATGGGGTTTCACCATGTTGGCCAGGATGGTCTCGATCTCTTGACCTCGTGATCCACCCGTCTCGGCCTCCCAAAGTGCTGGGATTACAGGCATGAGCCACCACGCCCAGCCTCAACTTGTTTTAAATGGTAAATTTTATGGTACATGAATTGTATCTCAATAAATTCACATTTTTAAAAAGGGCAGGCAAGCCAAGTCACTACTCCAGTTGTAAAGAAATGAAAAAGACACACAACAAGTAAATGTAGAACACGATCCTCAACTGGACCCTGTATGCAAGATCAAACATTTGTGTCCCCACTAAATTCTTTTTTTTTCAGACCGAGTCTCACTCTGTCGCCAGGCTGGAGTGCAGTGGCGCAATCTCGGCAACCTCCACCTCTCAGGTTCAAGCGATTCTCCTGCCTCAGCCTCCTGAGTAGCTGGGATTACACGTGTGTGCCACCATGCCCGGCTAATTTTTGTATTTTTAGTAGAGACGGACTTTTTCCAAGTCGGTCAGGATGGTCTGGATCACCTGATTTCCTGATCCACCCACTTCGGCCTCCCAAAGTGCTGGGATTACAGGTGTGAGCCACCGTGCCTGACTCCTCATTAAATCTTAAAACCCTAATTCCACTGTGATAGTATCTGAAGGTGGGGGCTTTAGACGGTAATTAGGTCATGAGGTGGAGCCTTCATGACTGGAATTCATGCTGTTATTTAAAAAACCCAAGAGAGCTCTCTTTCTTGGGTATACAATGAAAAATTGGTAGTCTGCAACCCAGAAGGGGGCCCTCACCAGAATCAGATCATGCTGACACTCTGATCTCAGACTTTCAGCCCTCAGAACTGTAAGAAGTCAATTTGTTATTTATAAGTCACCCAGTCTAAGGTTGCTTGTTATAGCAACCCAAACAAACTAAGACTGTACTAGACAGCACAATGCTATGAAGAATGTTGTTGGGTCAACTTACAGGACTGAAATACATGTGTGGGCTGGTTAGAAGTATTAAACCAATGTCAGGTTTACTGGGGTTGACAACTGTACTGTGGGTAAGAGACTGTCCTTGTTCTTTGGAGACCTGCTGATGTGTTTGGGGATAATGGGCCATGATGTGTGCAACTTATTCTCAAATGGTTCAGAAAAATATATCATGTATAAATATGAAGAGAGAGCAAGTAATAAAGCAAAGGAGGAAAACTGGTAATAGTTGATGCTGTTCTTTTTTCTATAACTTTAAAATTATTTTCAAACAAAAAGATACAAAATAAATAAAACACACATAATCTGAGATCCAGAAATTCTACTTCCAATAATTTGCCTTATATAAATACCTGCCCAAGTATAATATGTAAAAAAAATATGAAATATTTTTCCCTGTAACATGTTTATAAACTGTGAAAAGAAATAATTTCAAAGTTACTGAGTGATATACTGGCTAAACATATTATTATATCAATGTAGTATGGTATACTATATGGACATGTAAAAAGAAAGACGTCTATCTGATATAGAATGACTTCCGGAAATATATTCTTTTGAGAAGAGAAAAAAAAGAATGGCTTATCCCTAGAAACGAAAGCAATAAAAAACTAAAGAAGCCTAGAAATGTTTGGATTTGGTTAAGAAAGAAGCTAAGCCTGTTCTATTTATTTACGGAGCTAGTTATTTATATTTGTAATACAAATAATTTTCTCCCTTACAGCATTAATAATACAAGCTTTACTAAGAAAAAAAAAAAAACTAATACGATCTTGTAGCCATTTACTCCTATGGTTAACTTGAAGCATTTAAAATAAATTTCTTTAAAATTTAAGTATAAAATATATGCCAAGAAGCATACAAATCATGAATGTACAGCTCAAAAGGCTAACACTCTCATGTAACCACCATCCTGATCAAGAAATAGAAACCCACCTGTACTCCAGGAGTTGGCTTCACATGTCTTCCTATCACTAATCTCTCTCCCCAAAGGTAACCACAATCCTGACTTCTTATACCATAGATGAGTTTTGCCTGTTCTTGAGCTCTTTTGTGTCTGAACTATTTTGTACAAAATTATGTTCATATCCATGTTGTTGTAAGTAGCAAGAGTTTTTTCATGTTCACTTCTACATACTATCTCATTGAATATACAACAATGTATTTATCTATGCTTCCACTGATGGACATGTAGTTTTCCAGCTTGGAGTTATTAGGAATTGTACTGCTATGAACATGCTTGTACATGTCTTTTTGGTGAGCATAAGTACGCACTGCGGTTGGGTATACACCTAGGAGTGGATTTGCTAGCTTAGGGGCATGGTAAGTATGTAATACTTTAGTATAACAGATACAGCCAGTTTTCCAGTTATACCAATTTATAATTCCAGAATCTATATATGAGGGTTCCAATTGCTCTACATCCATGTTGATACTGCTATTTTCAAGTTTTTGTTTCTCAATTTTAGCTACTCTAGTCAGTGTGTAGTGGTAATTCACTATGGTTTCATTCAGCATATTTTGATGACTAATGTGGCTGAACACTGCTAGAAGCTTTTTTTTTTTTAACCTTTCATACTGAGATCTACAATTAACCTTATTTTTGTAAATGATGGGAAGCAAGAACCAAAATTAGTTTTCTTTTTTTCATATAGATACGCAATTGATATAGAAACATTTATTGAAAGGTCCTTCTTTCCACATTGCTGTGAAGTGCCATTTTAACCATAAATTAAGTATCTACATATATGTGCGTCTGACTTGTGACTCTATTCTGTTCCACTGATCTATTTATTTATTCCACACTGTATATTCAATAGTGTGAATCCTACAACTTGGTTCTTCCTCAATATTACCTTGGCTATTCTTGCCATTTGCACTGCCATATGAATTTTAGAATCCACGTATATAAACATCTGTAAAAGTTTCAGGTATCTGTCTTAGATTTATTCCTGGCATTTGATAATTTTTTGATGCTACTATAAACATCTTTCTAAAAATTTCATTCTCTGATTTTTACTATTATATAGAAATACAAGTTTTGTATAATAACCTCACATCCAGTAATCTTACTAAATTTATTTTTACTCTATTTTGAGACAGTGTCTCACTCTGTCACCCAGGCTGGATGGAGTGCAGTGGTGCCGATCTTGGCTCACTGCAAACCTCTGCCTCCCGGGTTCAAGCAATTCTCCTGCCTCAGCCTCCTGAGTAGCTGGGACTACAGGCGCCTGCCACCATTCCCAGCTTGTTTACTGCTTATTTATTTATTTAAGTAAAGACAAGGTCTCACTATGTTGGCCACACTAGTCTCAAACTCCTGACCTCAGGTGATCCACCTGCCTCAGCCTCCCAAAGTGCTAGGATTACAAGCATGAGCCATCATGCCCGGCCACTACATTTATTTTTAAAGTATTATTTTTTAACTTACATAAAGATTAATGCTTTTTGGTGTACATTTCTGAGTTTTGACCAAATGTACGCAGTAATGTAACCATCACCACTACCACGATGCAGAACATTTCCATCACTCCAAAAAATTTAAAAACAAATCCTGATCAAATCTTAAGTTACCCTAAAAACAGATGAGTGAGTACATGGATAAAGTCTAATGATATCCTATAAGCTACGATCTAGCCAAAACTATGACACCTTCAGTCTCATTTCCTGGCATATCTTTCCCCACCAAATACAAAGTAGGTAAGAGAAATGGTAACCAAATCACAGTGCTAGAGCCATAATGTACCAATCTAATATTTAACATGTGGATTCTGAAGTATCTGAATGGAAAAAGAACTTGTTATAAATGATACTGATGTAATAATACTGTATACCTTCAGAAACCTAAATAAAATTACAGTATAAAAATAAGTTATATTTCCCATGCAAAATGAAAGGATAAATAATGTAGCTGGGCATGGTGGTGCGTGCCTGTAATCCCAGCTACTCAGGAGGCTGAGGCAGGAGAATTGCTTGAACCCAGGAGGCGGAGGTTGCGGTGAGCCGAGATCGCGCCATTGCACTCCAGCCTGGGTAAGAAGAGCGAAACTCCATCTCAAAAAACAACAAAACAAAAAAAAAAAAAAAAGAAAATTTACAAAAAAAAAAAAAAGGATAATGAAAACATGTGATAGTTCTTTATGCAGTATTATAAATTTATGAAATGCCATCATTGGGGGGAAATTCTATACCCTTTGGATAATGATTATGTTAATGAATTCTGATCTACTAATGATCACCCATAGGTTAGTTTTATCTTTTTACTTTTCCTGTGTTTTTTCACAATTAAATGACCAGCCTATGCTCAGAGGGATGGATGGTGATAAGTAGCCCCAAAGGGCCTAGATAATATTTTACCATGAAACTGTCATAGTGCTACCAAATACACTCCAATCCTTGAGTTACTGTATAACTGAGGTTAAGAATGAACAAACGACGGTGGCTCTGAACATTATGGCAACTTTCTACAATGCAGTTCTCTGAAGCTGCCTCAGTCCCTGCATTACCTCCACTATTCACACACCCAGGTGTTCTTAGTGTTTTGTAAGAAGGAACTGATAATGTTCCATCAAGACCTGGCAACAGGCCAGAAGCAATATAGGATGTCACAGATGGTCAAGCACAAAGACAACACTAGATAGACAGGCTGTGTTCCAGTGTAAGCACTACCAACACCTCACGCATTCTGAGTCACCCTACATATTGCTCACCCATTCCTATTTGGTTTAATGGATTTTGCTTGTTTACTTTATTCCTCCTACAGTACTGTCAGCATGAGACCATTTTAAGTCATGGTACCAATATGGCAATAATATATAACTCCTTAACTAAAATAAGCTCCCTAAAGACAGGCTGTCAGATACTATCTATAAGACACAAAAAATTAATAGTATCAAGTATTTGAAACCTAAAAATAATTGTATCTTAGCAATACCCTTAAACCTCAACCACAATCACATTATTTCATACCTTTAATTACTATCATTATCAGTCTATATGAGAGCCATGGACAAGGAATTAATCAATCAGTTGAGAAATATTTCTTTAAACCTGGCATGAAAATATAGCTGATCTTAACAAATAAAAATTCACTGAATTTGGACTGGTGGTTCTGTTTGCTCTATGTATCTAAAACAATTAACAGGCCAGGGACAGTGGCTCATGCCTATAATCCTAACAGTCTGGGATGCCGAGGTGAATGGATCACCTGAGGTCAGGAGTTTGAGATCAGCCTGGCCAACATGGCGAAACCCCATCTCTACCAAAAATACAAAAATTAGCTGGGTGTGGTAGCAAGTGCCTGTAATCGCAGCTACTCAGGAGGCTGAGGCAGGAGAATCACTTGAACCTCGGAGGCGGAGGTTGCAGTGAGCTGAGATGGCTCCAAAAAAAAAAATTTTTTTTAAATTAAGATGGTAAAATTTTTATGTTATGTGTTTCTCTTTTTACCGCAATTTTTAAAAAATGAAAATTTTTTGCAACAGATCTTACTTTTTCTTGCTATGTTCCTCCCAATCTTTCATAATCTAAAGGTGCCAAGAACTACTCCAGGATACTGTCTTCCTTCTCCCAAACCATCCTACAGAAGCAGCCAGCTAACATATTGCTCTTAGAATAAGCAGGGCAGGTCTACAATCGTGGAGAAAAGGGAAAATGATCAGGAGGGGATTTAGGTGGATTGTCCTTCACGTCTAATCATGACTTTATCCCTCAGCCTAGGAAAAGCAGAGGCTAGGGTGATGGACCCCAAGTTGGAAAACCCCTAGGGCAAAAAAAAAATGAGTCTTTTATCGTGTTTTGTTTAAACTATGAATAGTAATCTATAAAGAGATTCTAAAAACATGTATAAGCTCCTGATGACCAAGGCCACATGCATCTTCAACGCATCCCTTCTAATGCCTCACTCATAGAAGTCACTAAGTAAATACTTATTCATGCTGATGACAAGCACACTATTGGCTAAATAATGTATTTTTTGCCCAGAAAAATGCCTATTAGATTTAAAAGCCAATGTGCTTATTTTAATGAGTGAATTAGAGTCATTTCTATAAAAATCTCCACTGATTTCACCATCACTTAAAACTTCAATAAAACTACTTTTTCCCAAGGTAGTGGATACCATATTCCCTAACACTTGACTTTGAAATCCCCACCCTACCCCCATTATAACTGTATCTCTTTGAACTAACAACACATTAACTACATTATATAATGAGATAGTCACTGGCATCATCTGAAATCACACAAGCCATTCATTTACCACAAAATTCACTTGAGTTTGTTTTTCAGTTGGGATTGCTAGAGGTATTTTAATGAAATACCCGGGCAATTCCTCAGAACATTGCACTGAGAGTATTTTGATGACAGACAATACACACATACGTTTATCTTTGTCTATTAAAATAAAAATACAATTAGTCTTTCATTTTTAATGAAATATGAGTAACTGCCCAAAAGTTAAAACCTAATTTTAGCTTTTGCCTTCTTTGCCGTCAACACTGTTATTAGAGATACAACCCAGTCATCAAGATGACTGAGAAAGTGGCACTGCTGCTTTCCCCTGTATAACTCAATACGCAATTCATACCAGCAGAAATGGAATACTGATAAGTCACTAAAAGGCAGACTATCTAGTACAGGTGTAACTGTGTTTTGATGAAAATCTTTCAAATATACGTGCATCTCCACGACTCCTGTTGCACCCACCTCTGCACTTCCCCAGCCCCATTCTTCCAGGTCAGCACACTGGGAAGCCCAGTTGATCCTGCAGTCTTCCTCCATGCCCTCCAAAGCTTAGCTCCACTGCCTGTCCACAGTCTTATTTGCCTGTAGCTATTCCCAGGATCAACTAATGCCTACTCTGTTCACTCTTCTCTTACCATTTCTTCTTTCATTTATCTTCTGCCATCCCTTAGCTTTCCCAAAAGAAAAGAAAAAAAAAAAAAGTCAACAGTCTCCCCAGTTGGATGAAACAAATGACTGCCAAGAGCAGTCCATTCTCCGCTTAAGTATGTTACCATCTCTCCCGTTCTGTCATTCAAGAAAAAAAATGGCGCAGTACCCCGGATTTTGAATACAAAGATAAATAAGTATGAACAGGTATGTGTGTATATATGTGGGCACAGTGCTTTTTTGTTCAAAAAAAAAAAAAAAAAAGGAAGAGAAATTTTTCACTTTTTTATGTTACAAAGTGTTCTCATTCACTCTTCCCTTCTGTCCACCCTTTATCCACCACTCTCTCTGATGTTTTATGACCTTCTACCCATAATGGGCTCTGTGCCACATGGCTCATCCTACACACTACTATAGTCCCTTCTCCCTGACAAATTCATCATCTAAGATGCAAGTGTTACTTTACTGATTTAGATGCGTGTATCAGGCAGGACACAGTAGCTCACGCCTGTAATCACAGCACTTTGGGAAGCTGAGGTGGGTGGATCCCCTGAGGTCAGGAGTTCAAGACCAGCCTGGCCAACATGGTGACACCCCGTCTCTACAAAAATATAAAAATTAGCTAGGCATGATGGAGGGTGCCTGTAATCCCAGCTACTTGGGAGACTGAGATGGGAGAATCGCTTGAACCCAGGAGGCAGAGGTTCAGTTAGCCAAGATCATGCCATTTCACTCCAGCCTGGGTGACAGAGCAAGGCACCAACTCAAAAAAAAAAAAAAAAATGTGTGTATCAGACTGCTCTGAAAAGATGTCAGCACAGTTTACACCAGCAGTTTTCAAAGTGTGATCCAGAGATCAGGAGGGAAGCTTTCAAGGGATCTATAAAACTATTTTTGATAATATGAAGATGTTAATGAAAATGAAGTCTTTTTCACTTTCATTCTCTGATGAGTGTACAGCAGTGAGTCGAAGATACATGGTATGTGGTGATGTTTCTATCACTCTGACAGCTAGTAAAATATGTACTTGTATATTCTTCACTGCCGATCACTTTTTTAAAAGCCAGTTTCACCCATCATTCTCAGCAAAGTAACACACAGGAGCAGAAAACCAAAAACCCCATGTTCTCACTCATAAGCGGGAGTTGAACAATAAGAACACATGATGGACACAGGGAGGGGAACATCACACACCAGGGCCTGTTGTGGGGTGGGGGGCTAGGGAGGGATAGCATTAGAAGAAATACCTAATGTAGGTGATGGGGTGATGGATGCAGCAAATCACTATGGCACGTGTATACTTATGTAACAAACCTGCACATTCTGCAGATGTACCCCAGAACTTAAAAAGTATAATAATTTTTAAAAGGCCAGTTTCACTTAACAACAACCTTGATCAAATTATAAAAGGTATTAATTTTTAAAACATCAACTCTTGAGAACTTGGCCTTTTCAGTACTCTGTATGATGAAATAGGAAGCACACATAAAGCACTTCTGCTGCATACCTAAGTACAATGACTATCTTGGGGAAAAGCACTTATGCAATCATTTGAGTTACGAGTTTTTTTCCATAGGGCACCATTTTTGCTTTTTTGACTAGCAGACAACTTACACGTATTCAGACTTTGATATCCGGCAGACATCTTCTTTAAAATGAAGAAAACAAACCTGTCATTTTAAGAAAAAGTGACAATATTGGGCTGGTTGCCGTGGCACACACCAGTAACCCCAGCACTTTGGGAAGCCTAGGCAGGCAGATCACTGGAGGCCAGGAGTTCAAGACCAGCCTGGCCAACATGGTGAAACACCAATGCTACTAAAAATACAAAAAGTAGCCAGGCGTGGTGGTGCATGCCTGTAATCCAAGCTAGGTGGAGGCTGCAGTGAGCCAAGATCATGCTACTGTAGTCCAGCCTGGGCGATAGAGCAAGACTGTCTCAAAAACAAAACAAAACAAAACAAAACAAAACAAAACAAAACGGACAATATCTGTTGCCAATGATATAATCTGAGCTTTTCAGGAGAAAACCGAAATTTTGGAAAACCTGAATTTGCCACCAAGATCTTAACCACTTACCAATTCTTAAAGATTTTTTGGATGACACTGATGGTCATATTAATTAATGTGATTTGCTTAGTATTGTGTAACCAAATGTGCCAACATTTTAAAGATGTGCATAACTTAGTAAACCATTATTTTTTGAATGACCAGTGTATGCAGTTACAAAATCACACACAGGTCAAAGATCCAGTGCAAGACAGACCAGTCAATTTTAATGCTACAGAGTACACAAAATTCACTGACATGGTTTCAGATTCAACAGTGCAACCAACATTTAAGAATCTGGCCGGGAGCAGTGGCTCACGCCTGTAATCCCAAAACTTTGGGAGGCAGCGAAACTCCATCTCAAAAAAAAAAAAAAAAAAAAAAAAAAGTGGATCATTTGAGGTCAGGAGTTTGAGATCAGCCTGGCCAACATGGTGAAACCCCATCTCTACAAAAAAAAAAAAAAAAATTAGCTGGGCATGGTGGTGCGCTCCTGTAATCCCAGCTACTTGGGAGGCTGAGGCAGAAGAATCACTTGAACCCAGGAGGCAGAGGTTGCAGTGAACTGAGATGGCACCACTTCAGGGCGACAGAGTGAGACTCCGTCCCGCCCCCACCCCGCCCCACCAAAAAAAAAGAATCTACCAATTGTTGAGTTTTGGTATAACAAAAATATTCACAATTATATGAAAAGACTATGAAAATACCTCACCCTCTTCAACTATGCATCTGTGTGCAGCCAGGTATTCTTCACATATTTCAACCAAAACAACCTATCACAACAGATTGATACAGGAGCAGTTATGCAAACCCAGCTATCTTCTATAAAGAAATATACTAAAGAGAATGGCAAAATGTAAGACAATGCCATGTTTCTCACCAGATTTGTGTGTGTGTTGGAATACCTTTTTCATAAAAGCATATTATTTATGTCAACCCTTTCATTTTTCTTTTTTTTTTTTAAAGACAGAGTCTTGCTCTATGGCCCAGGCTAGAGTGTAATGGCTCAATCTCGGCTCACTGCAACCTCCACCTACTGGGTTAAAGCAATTCTCGTGCCTCAGCCTCCCGAATAGCTGGGATTACAGGCACCTGCCACCACACCTGGTTGATTTTTGTATTTTTACTCGAGACAGGGTTTCACCATGTTGGTCAAGCTGGTCTCAAACTCCTGACTTCATGTGATCCACCCACCTTAGCCTCCCAAAGTTCTGGGATTACAGGCATGAGCCACTGCTCCTGGACTAATACTTGCTATATTCTAAATTAATAAATATTTTAGGGCCAGGTGCGGTGGCTCACGCCTATAATCCCAGCACTTTGGGAGGCCGAGGCAGGTGGCTCACGAGGTCAGGAGTTCAAGACCAGCCCGACCAAAATGGTGAAACCCCATCTCTACTAAAAATACAAAAAACAAACAAACAAAAATTAGCCAGGTGTGGTGGTGTGCGCCTGTAGTCCCAGCTACTCAGGAGGCTGACGCAGGGGAATTGCTTGAACCCGGGAGGCAGAGGTTGCAGTAAGCTGAGATTGCGCCATTGCACTCCAGCCCAGGTGACACAGCAAGACTCTGTCTCAAAAAAATAAATAAATATTTTAAACATTTCTCAGTTTTAATTTCTAATGTTAAGTACTGATATAGTCAATATAAACAGATTTTTGGGGTCCTCAATAATTTTTAAGAGTATAAATGTGTCCTGAGATCAAAATGTTTGAAAACCATTGGTTTATACTACCACAAAAAAAGAACACTTTTAAGTATATATATATACAAGATAATGGACACTCGAATATGAATCAGAAGATCTTGGCTCCAATTCTAGCACTACTTCTTACTTGCTCTAGGCCTTTGTTTCCTCACCTGTAAAATGAATAACTCAAGTCTTCTAACGATAAAAGAGACAAAATATGTAAAAGCAATTTATAAACTACAAGGTACATTATTATTACAAAATCTCAAAGTTAAACATTTTAAACACTTCTTATGATGTTTTGTTCTTTTGTTTTTGAAACAAGGTCTCACACTGTTGCCCAGGTTGGAGTGCACCGGAGTTAACATGGCTCACTGCAGCCTTGACCCGCTGGGCTCAGGTGATCCTCCCACCTCAGCCCCCTTGAGAGGCTAGGACTACAGGTGCGCACCACCACACCCAGCTAATTTTTCGTATTTCTTGTGAAGACAGGGATTCACAATGTTGCCCAGGCTGGTCTTGAACTCCCGGCCTCAAGTGATTCGCCCACCTCAAGCCTCCCCACGTGCTAGGATTACAGGCATAAGCCACCATGCCTGGCCTCTTATGATGTGTCTATGAAATTTTCCTTATTCTTAAAATTTTATTACCAAAAACAGAACTTACAGAAAATGCTAAGTGCAGGCTGGGAGCAGAGGATCATGCCTGTAATCCTAGCACTTTGAGAGGTCAAGGCAGACGGATTACTTGAGGTCAGGAGTTCAAGACCAGCCTGGCCACCATGATGAAACCGCATCTCTACTAAAAATACAAAAATTAGCCGGGTGTGGTGGATCCCAGCTACTTGGAGGCTGAGGCAGGAGAATAGTCCGAACCCAGGAGGCGGAGGTTGCAATGAGCCAAGATCGTGCCACTGCACTCCAGTCTGGGTAACAGAGTGAGACTTGGTCTCAAAAAAATAAAAATAAAAGCCAAGTGCAGACTTTCAATTAGCCAATTAGCTCAAATGTCCATGCATATAATTTTATTTTATTTTATTTTTGCAGAGATGGAGTCTCACCATGCTACCCAGGCTGGTCTCAAACTCCTGGCTTCAAGCGATCCTCCCACCTCAGCCTCCCAAAGTGCTGGGATCACAAGAATGAATCATCGCACCCAGCCCAACAACACAATTTTATTGCATTAAATTTCTTCCCCCCTACAGTTATAATTGATTATATATTTTAACTCATTATAAGGGACATTTCCAAATATACACAAATGTACAGAAAATAACCCCAACATACCCATTACCCAGCTTCAATAATTTTCAAAAATGTACCAATACTCTTTTATTCATTTCCCACTTGTTTGTGCCTACCCTGAAGTTTTTTAAAACAAATATTAGGCATCACTTTATTTTGCCTATAAGTACATCCATATGTTATTTTTAACACATGAGAATATTTTAACATAACCACAATACCACTATTATAGCTGAAAACACTATGGTTATAACTATTAAATATCACCTAATATATATTTCAAGTTTCCCGATTGTCTCAAAAAAAAAGTCTTTGTTAGTTTTTGGTTAGTTGTATTATCAAACTATCATTCTTACCAATTCTTTTTCAAGTGAATCCAAGACATTTAAGTAAAGCTAGGAAGGAAAGAGGAAATAATACCATGTTTCATATACTATGTATAGTTTACAAAACCAGTCAAGAACCATCTTCCCCAGGAATTTGCGTCTCTACCAATCAAACAACAACACACAAAAAAATAAGCAACAACAAAAAATAAACCCACTACAAAATAAGCCAGCATGGCGATACATATACCTTAGTATTCTGAAAAGCAATCCAAAGAGGACACAGCTCAGCTGCTTGGAGAGGGAAGGAGCTGTTACACTATGAGCAAAAAAAGGTAACTGGAAACACTATGAGCAGAAAAAGATTTTGGAAAGGAGGAAGTCAGGTCAGCCACGCGTTCTAGAGTGAGCATATGGCTCAAACAAGAGACCCTGCCCAAGACTGCAAGTCAACACCTTGCAAGTTGCAACTGAAAGTTCAAAAAACAGTGCTCTAAGCTAGAGATATAATGGAACTGCTATAAAAAGCACCAGTTGTTAAGAACTGATTCAAATTATTAGGCAAACATTTTCAAAAGCCTACTCTACTGGGCACTATCCCAGGATATAAATTGTGTATTTAAAAAATTAGTATACAACATACACCGTAAGTAGCATATACTTCTCTACACATCTTTCCCCATTTAAGAGAAATAATGGCTATATTATTAACTGTCTTGCCATACCATTATAATTTATCTTTTTTCTATAAATGCAATTTGCCCAACCACACATTACACAGACATTAAAACAAACCTGAATTCTCTTTCCCAAATATTTTTGAGGACTGCAAGTCAGGTTAATTTTTATCACACATACCACAAACCCACAGCATTTATAGCTGTAATTCTTTTCTAAATTAAGGCCAAGCATGGTGGCTCACACCTGTAATCCCAATGCTTTGGGAGGCCGAGGTGAACTTGCTTGAGCAGTTCAAGACCAGTTGGGCAACACAGCAAGACCCTGTCTCCACAAAAAATAAAAAATCAGCTGGGTGTGGTTACACATGCTTATAATCCCAGCTGTTTGGGAGGCTGAGGTGGGAGAATCCCTTGAGCCAAGGAGGTCCAGGCTGTGGTGAGCTGTGAATATACCACTGCGCTCCAGCTTGGGCAACAAAGCAAGACCCTGTCTCAAAACAAAATAAAATAAAATAAGCATTTAGTTTAGGACGAAATCAAGAGAGCACTAAAGAATTTCCTACTTTGTCTTAAAATTGTTTCCCATAGGTTTATCTCAAGTATATTGCAGATGAAAATTGGTTAGGTGCATACAGAATAATTCTTGAGGGATTTGGTTCTATAGATACATTTAATATCAATGCTTTTAAAAATCCTTTACCTTAATTTCACTTATAAAAAAGTTTTGCAGGCTGGGCGCGGTGGCTCACGCCTGTAATCCTAGCACTTTGGGAGGCAGAGGTGGGTGGATCACCTGAGGTCAGGAGTTCAAGACCAGCCTGGCCATCATGGTGAAACCCCATCTTAAAAAAAAAAAAAAAAAAAGTTTTGCTTGTTACAGTGGCTCATGCCTGTAATCCTTGCACTTTGGGAGACTAAGGCAGGAGGACTGCTTGAAGCCAGGAGTTTGAAACCAGCCTGGGCAACAAAGCAAGGCTCCACCTCTATTAAAAATAAATAATAATAATAATTAGCCGGGTGTGGTGGCAGGCACCTGTAGTCTCAGCTACTTGGGAGTCTGAGGCGAGAGGACTGCTTGAGCCCAGGAGTTTCAGACTACAGTGAGCTATGATCGCTCTATTGCCCTTCAGCCTGGGTGACAGAGAGAGATCTCATCTCTAAAAAATTAAGTTTAAAACTACAGAAAGAGTGAAGAAGGGCACATATTTCTTAAAGAATGCTTCAGAAGAACAAAATGTGCCCTAAGACATGAAATAGCTCCTGATAATATCAGTTTTTAGTGGACCACTATGAAGGACATCTTCTAAACATAACAAAACAAATCTGGCAGTCTAACTACAGGAAAATCAAGACTTCTCCATTTTGGAAGATTTTTGCTTCAGGTTTTTACTATTTATAGAAATACAGGAAAAAATATGCCACCGGGACAAGAGCTGAACAGGTGTCACCCCTTACCCTATTTTGTCTACTGGTAATTAAGCACAACAGTTTATTGTATGAATATATTATTGTCTGAAATATTGTATGTTTTCACACAAAACAAACTATCTTTGAAATTTAGCTTCACTTTATGAAACTATTGTGACTATTTTTCCTAACAGAGAGTCTAACCTAAGAATATATCCCCATACATGAAAACCCTAACTGGACAGTAAACAATCATATTAATCTCATTGTAAAAAACATGAGATTCTTAGCAAATGGCAGCAAAAGAATTGTGGATAACTTAATGAGGCATTTAAAAAAAATCTAAATTTCCATGCCTTGACCTAAAAAAAAAAACCATGAGATTCTTAGCAAATGGCAGCAAAAGAATTATGGATAACTTACTGAGGCATTAAAAAAAATATATAGATTTCCATGCCTTGACCTAAAAAAAAGTCACATAGGTTTCTTTTTTTTTAATTCACATTTCTTTTTTAAAAAGCTGGTTAAAGTTCATGTGTAGATTTCTATTTAAATTCATTTGGACTGCACATGAATATTAAAAAGTTATAACATGAACACTATTCATTAGACTATCAAAGGCAAAGCAGGTGATTCACAGAATAAATGTGATTTACTGACCCTGATCATTATCTTCACTACTTACCACTATTTGACATCACCTTTTTAATGTCCTGTTTACTTGTTATTGTCTTTTCTTGTTTACTGTCCTGTCTTCTCCCACTAGAAAAAAAGTTGCATAAGGGCAAAAACTTTCTCTTATTTTCCACTGCATAGGCAGGGTCTACCACTTGGTAATTTGCTGAATTAGATGGGTGAATAGCTTCGGCCTTTGACCTCCCCCACTTCCTTCTCTCCATACACATGTTAACCAATCTTTAAGGCCAGGGTCAAATTCTATTACCTCTATGAAGATTACCTCCTTGAGCCCTCTTTCTCTTCTGCACTTGAATTTGGCACTTGCCAAATTCTTTAAAATTTCTTTTAAAGCCAATCAAGCATGAACTATGGTTTATCCTGTGAAATCGTATTAACTAGTTCCTTTCATCTGCACATGTATCTCCCCTAAAATTCTTATAATCCTGTTCTTCCTAAGAACATGGACCAGTGTCCCCCACTTTTGACATCCATCTCAGCACATGTAAATAGTATACTGTTAACAAATGCTTTGCTTAATTTATATTGGCAGTTAATCCAGAAATTCAGTTAATAATTTCGGTTTTTTAACCAGGCATGGTGGCTCAGGCCTGTAATCCCAGCACTTTAGGAGGCTGAGGTGGGTGGATCACCTGAGGTCAGGAATTGGAGACCAGCCTGACCAACATGGAGAAACCCCATCTCTACTAAAATTACAAAATTAGCCAGGCATGGTGGCACACACCTGTAATCCCAGCTACTCAGGAGGGCAAGGTAGGAGAATCACTTGAATCTGGGAGGCAGAGACGTTGTGGTGAACTGACATCACTCCACTGCACTCCAGCCTGGGCAACAAGAGCAAAGCTCTGTCTCAAAAAATAATAATAATAATTTCAATTTTTAATAATGTATCCCTCCCTTCCAAAAAACTCAAAGTAGGCCATGATATTACAGTGAATCCCTCTTTATTTTTATTTCTGAGAATTTTAAATTTGACATTCTCATATAATTAATGCACATAATTTATCCACCACTCTCCCTCAAGATTAAATTTTTCTTTTCTTTCTTTTTTTTTTTTTTTTTTTTTTTTTGGAGATAGGGTCTTGCTCTGTTGCCCAGGCTGGAGTGCAGTGGTGCGATCATACCTCACTGCCGCCTTGACCTCCTGGGCTTAAGAGATCCTCCCACTTCAGCCTCCTGAGTAGCTGAGACCACAGCTGTGTACTAACATACCTGGTTAATTTTTTGATTTTCTATGGAGACAAGATCTGTGTTGCCCAGGCTGGTCTCAACACCCAGGCTCAAGTGATCCTCCTGCCTCAGTCTCTCAAAGTGCTGGGTTTATAGGAGTGAGCCACCATGCCTGGCCTACATTTTTTAAGGTAATAAAAAATCTTGTGACTTTTTGGCAATAACTATAATGATGTTTCTAACCCCAGTCAAGAAGGGCGTGAAGTTTCATTACTCTCTCTTGTTGCTGAGGTTGAGGGCATTTTCCCATTTATTCGTCTTTCTTTTCATGCCAAGATGTATTCAATTCCTTCCTTACTGATCATACCCCTAGCAAGCTTTTATTATTTCTTTATACCTGTCCAACGTAATCTATCTTACATCCTTCTTTTGAGCCACTGTTTCCTACAGTTATTTACTTGATTAAAATTCTAACTCCCCATCTCAATCCATCTGTGTATGAGAAGTGCCCTCTTAAAATCTGAGCCTGCTTCTTTAAATTCAGCCAACCTTTATAAACCTCTCTACACAGCCAACCCTTAATCATCAAGGATAATGAAATGCATACATATAACAGATTGTCTACAACACAAGACAATCAGGAAAAAATTGACATCTGGCTTTGGAATTTATCATATGTAGCTTTGGGCAAGACTTATTTTCCTAATTATGTTTTTGTTTAAGCCAACATTCAGATTTTCTTTTATGATGATGAATATCTCAGTTTTAAAATTTGATCAGTAAATTTCTTTTGAAGCCAATCAAGCATCAACTATGGTTTTTCCTGCAAAATCTTTTTAACTAGTTCCTTTCCTCTGTTGAAATCTGTCATAAAAATCTGTTTTGGTTCCTCTAAGTTATCTGCTTGTTTTCTTGGGATTCTGATCCAAATCAGTTCACCCTGTATTAATTTACTTCTTCAAACTAAAGTACCTTTTGCTTGAGAACTCAATGCATTTTAAAAACACTGAATGTTCAGTGAAATTTTTAGTTCAGGTAACACAAGGTAGAAAATTATTTCTGTCTAGGGAAACTTGAAGTTCTAGGATAAATCATTACACTGGTAACTCTAGCAAATTGTATTTAGCAGAATTTTAGGATTAGCTGAAAATTGAAAAAAAATTAATACTGGAGAGCTATATAAGTCTGCTTCATGAATATATTAATCTCACATGCTAAAAACTGTATGAAATTAAATTCCCAATATAAGTATTTACAGAAAATAGCATCAAAACAAACTCACAAATAAATCCTGCCTCTTCTCCTGACCCCAACCTAAACTTTGCAACCTTCACACATACCTACTCTCCACCCCCCACCTCAGCCTCACTTCCACTCTCAACTATCCCACAAATAATTTTTAAATGTATAGGAAAACGTAAAAGAACTGGAGTAACAAGATCTCTTTTGCTGCCTTCTCAGTTACTGCCATTAAGCTTTTGGCCCAAGAGACTCTAACCCCCAATTTTACATGACTATTTTTATTTCATAGGTACTCACATTCACCATACTGAACCAAAGAACAAGGACATTCTAAATTGAAAAAGGAGCAAAACTGGATAATTCTGCAGTTCTGTTCCTAGCCCCCTCCATAATCAGACACTATGTGAAACACTCAATTAAAATAAGTATAATTTTCAACCAAATGAGATATTTTTTGAGTTGCTGATACGGCAGAGGTTAATACTAAAAAAAATTAATTACCACAGTTTACACATTCTTTTATATCTGAATGTACATTTATAGTACCTGAACCAAGTTATTTTCAATACAATATTCACCATATTAACAGAATTCAAAATAAGCTCATTTCTAATTTTTCCTCCACGTAGAATTTTGATAAGTACAAAAATTATTTTACCTAAAATCCAACTCTTGGGCTGGTGTTATTTAGCCCATATTTTTACATAAGATGGTAAATATTAGCAAAATTTAAAAAACAATTTAATGCAACTTTCCACGCTGTCTTCAAACTCAGTAAATTCCACAATTTTAAAAAACAACCTTTCACGGTGCCTACTCACATTTTTACTAAAATCCCTACACAAAGCCATACATTCTGTTTTTCATTTTACTTCTCCAAGCTGCTGCATTCACCAAATAGACTCAACGAGCCTCCCAAGTGGTATCCACCAATATATGTGTTTCTCAAGGAAAAGTAAGTAACTAAAGAGTAATTAGTCCAATTGGTAAGAAATCTTTTAAAAATTTACCTTAACTTTAACAAGCCCCTTTCTTGATGGAGATTTAACAGCACAAATCCTAATGAAACGGTTGTCCTTTACGTGGACTCTCCATCAGCCCCGTAAGGTGAGTGGCATAAATAGGCATTTTTCTGACAGTCTCAGTTCCCCAAACACTAGTCCTAAGCTTTTGCTCGGATGGTAAATTTCATTCTCTCTCTCTCTCTCTCTCTCTCTCTCTCTCTCTCTCTCTCTCTCACACACACACACACACACGCACACACACGAAAGAAGAGAGAAACATACCTGGTTATTTAACAGGTTTGATAGGTTTGGTTCACTTGTAAGAGGAGAGTGTTTACTTATAATCTTTTAAAACAGAAGTGGCAGCCAGAGCACTGGGTAAATAAAAACTTCACAGAGTTTTAAAGCCCTGCATCTTAACTCACTTCCCTTTGGTTCAAGGGGACGGCACAGCAACCCACGGCAAATGAGATTATGCAACAGGTTTTTTTCCTCCACACCTTATTCATCACAGGCTGGTTAGAGGTGTGCTTTCTTCAATCTGAGACACACGACTTCAAAACGCCAAGAATCCTTGCAGTGGATGTTCCCTAAATTACTTTAGGATTTTGCAGTATCCATTCATTTTCAGATCTATTTGTATTTTCTCTGGTTCACTACCGGTATTCTTTAGGAAATAAACCAAGCATCTGAAAATATTTCCCTCTGTGGTGTTTCATTACACGAAACTACACGTGATACACAGACCCTGGGCTTTTTTATTTCTCACGTTTTGCAGTTAGTGTAAATAAAGAAGTCACTAGGCGTCCGGTCCCCCAACGCCAAGACTCGAGCCCTGTCGGAAAATTAAGGGCTTTTTTGGTTGGTTGATTATAGAAAGCAGCACCGTCACCACCCAGGTGGCCTCGCTGCTTACACCAAAGGCGAATTGGGGATAATGGGAACAGTCAGGCCGGGGCCCCACTTGGCAGGCGTGTTGTGTAACAGTCGCGCCTGGAAGTGAACAGCTTCGCCCGCGAAGGTGCCGCGTCCAGCGGCGGCCGCTCCTCTCGGAGGGGCCCGGTCCGAGCCCGCTCGCCGCGCAGCGGCCGGGGGCGCACCCACTGCGACCCCGCGCCCGGCCGCACGCCCCCTTCCCGCTCGGGCCGGCCCCGGGCCAGGCCTACACCCCCGCTTCAAACGCTCTTGCGGCCCCGGGCCGTGGTCGCCCCCACGCCGCCTCCCGAAAGGGTAACCGGTACGCCCGGGAAGGCAGAGCCGGCGGGGCAAGAGCACGGCGCCCGGGACCGGGAGTCGGGACACCCCGCGGAGCGTCCATGCGGCCGGGCGGGAGGGCGCCCCGAGCCCCGCACCCTCCCGCCTGCACACCCCGCGCGGCCCGCCGAGGCCACTTACTTTTGGGGCCGCCGACCTCCCAATTCCCTCAGAGGGAAACGAAAGTTGTCACGGCGTCTCCCCTCGGGCCCCCCTCGCCTCCCGGGCTTGAGAGGCGCCGCCACGGAGCCGAGAGGGCGGCTGCGCTCCCGCTCGCGTCCCGTCCCGTCGCTCTCCTCCTCCTCTTCTTTTCACTATATTATCTTCTCCTTCTCTGAGGGGTGGGTGGGGGCGGGAGGCTTAGGAAGAGCGGAGACGCTTGCAACTTTCTTCACTCTTTCTCTTCCACCCTCCCCCCAGTCAGCCTTCAAAAAAAATGTCGAAAGGGATGAAGAACTTAGGGAGGTAAAGGTGGGGGGCCGCGTGGTGAAAGCGGGGGTTGGGGGGGGAGTGAGAGTGGCAATAATCGTTTAAAAAACTGATTAAAGTCCCCCAAACAGTGATACATAGAAAGAGGGGGAGAGGCGGGGGGGGTGGGGTGGGGGGTTGGGGGAAAGAGAAAGAGTCGCTGGTCAGGAAACTTCAAGCGCGGATGAGGTCATTGGTTTAAAAATAAAGAGATGGCGTCACTTGAAACCAATCCCAGTGAATGAACTCAGCGGAGCCCCGGGGAAAGGAGGAGACAGGCGAGGGCAGGGCGGTGGGCGCCGGGCGGGGCCGCGCGCCCGCCTGCCCGCCCATCCCGCGGACGCCGGAGCCGGGAGCGCGGCTCCGCGCCTCGTTCCGGCCGCTTGGGGAGGGGTCAGGTCATGTTCCCTTCCAGTGTCCGGCGACTCTGAGGCAGGTTCCGCGGGCGCCGCTGGGAGGAGCCGGAGCTGCGGGAGGAGGCGGCCCCGAGGCCTCCTCCCCCTCCTCTCCCTCCTGCTCCTCCTCCCGCGCCCGCGCGCCCGCTGCCCCCCGGGCTCGCGGCCCCGACCCCCGGGCCAGGGTGTCCGCCTCCAGCGCTGCGCTCCAGCAGGTATCGGAGGGTTTTCCCCTCACCCAGACGCAGACCCTTTCCCTCCTTCTCGAGCTGTTTCCAGCTGCCTCACCAACGTCAAAACACGCAAATACTGATGTGAGAGAATTACAATCGCTCCCTAAAAAGTCTGAGGAATGCAAAAGGCAAAGCTCTGCCGTCTCTCAGTAGAGAAGTTACAGGTATTTCAAGAAAAATCACATTACTGTTGACAGGCTTTCAGCTATCTGTTTGTGGTTGAAAACCCCCACGTAAATATTCCTAAATTACTTTACTTTGCCTGTATTTGCAAATATGAGGATAAGGAGCCTAGATTCTCTTTAAAAATGTTTTCTACAGGAGGCAGCGCAGAAACATCTTTAAATCAGACCAGGGGTTCACTACCTTTTGAGAGGTATAAAACCCTTGTTGATTTAACTCCACATACCTCATGCATTTTATTATTTGAATTCATTAAAATCGCTTTTTTTTTTTTTTTAGATGACATTATGCACTTTGGAAAACGAGAGACCTGAGGTGGTGACAAACCAGGACTTGGAATTACTGAATAGGACAATGGGAGCTTTATTTCAATGTTCTTTGAGCGTTTAAGCATGAAGCTGCTTCTACTGAGAAGTACTCACGTGGATATCACATAACAAAGATGTGATTAATGACGGAAAAGCACCCTGCGAGTGGACTGCTCCATGAGCCAGAATTTATGTGTAGGAATAATCTAAGTCTTAAAATATTCCGTTTGCAATGTGCCTGATTGGGACAGTGGCCCCTAAAGACACAGTTGCGGGATATCCATATGCACCCTGCCTAAAGCACTTTTTTTTCATTGGCAAAAGAACTGAGAAGCGGGTTTGGGTGGGTTAGAAAGATAATACACCCCTTTTGCTACTTTTCTGCCTTTAAATCCTGCAGCTAAAGGGCATTCCTTATGATTGGTAATCATTGAAGATTAGTGTTGCCGGGTAAGGTTCTGTCTTTTATAGGAGGGAGAAAAGCGCATTTGAAGATGGGAGGCATTGCCAGCACCTCTGGCAGTAGGTAAAGCCTGAAGGCCACAATGCAGAAGCAACTTTGAGCCGATGCCTGGCCTCCTGAAGACTTCTGCTAGGGGAAGCAAATCTCTCCCACTGCTTCCTGTCCTCTGGTGGCCAGGAGGTGTTACTGCAGCTTCCTTGGGATTATCTGTGCTCTACCAGGAAACCCCTAAAAATCTACTAACTGTAGACCTTTGTTGGAGGTGTTGGGATTTTTAGGAAGGAGGGAGAAGATAATCCTTTTACTAGTGGTACAGAGCATGGATCTTGCCTGGAGAAAAGATTCGTGAGAATTGATGATATCCCCTTTGCATGCCATAATGCCAGTAACCTTGCTTTAACTGACATGGCTTGAAATCTTTCTCCCCTTTCCTCCTCATTACAATTAAATTTGTGTAATGTATACATGTGGTGCCATCATAGCTATCATGGAAGCCTCTCAGAGTATTTCATCTATTTCTGGAAACAAGACATAGATTAAAGTTAATTAAAAGCAAAATCAATGATTGAGTGATGTGATGTACAATATTGCTTAAAAGAGTCAGGGGAGAAAAGGAGCGATGCCTAAAGCACTTTTTTTATTGGCAAAAGAACTGAGAAACGGGTTTGGGTGGGATTATCAGGGAAGGCACCTTATGAAGAGTTTTGACCTTATCCTTGAAGATTTAGTTTGCGGTGAAGAAGCCAGTGGAGGGACGATTCCAGAGGGCAAATGGTAATGAGCCAAGACATGGAGGTGGAATGAATAATGAGTAAGGTGTACTCAGGTGAGAGAAGAGTAAACCCTTCCAGTAGCAGTAGAAATTCGTATTTAAGACCAGGCGCAGTGGCTCACGTCTGTAATCCCAGCACTTTGAGAGTTCGAGACAGGCAGATCACCTGAATTCTAGATTCGAGACCAGCCTGACCAGCATGGTGAAACCCTGTCTCTACTAAAAATACAAAATTAGCAGGTCATGGGAGCACACACCTGTAATCCCAGCTGCTAGGGTGGCTGAGGCAGGAGAAACGCTTGAACCCGGGAGGTGGAGGTTGTGGCGAACTGAGATTGCAGCATTGCACTCTGGCCTGGGCAACAAGAGTGAAACTCCATCTAAAAAAAAAATGGTATGTAGCAATTAGGTATGAGGTCAAATTTAAGAGATACAGAGGCAGATTGTGGATGTACTTGAATGTTAAGATAAATAGATTGTTACCTGCCCAGCAGGTGAAGGGGAAACCACTAAACAAGTTTACTTCACTGAAGAGTACATTTCTCCTTCTTCCACTGAGAGCAGCTCTAAACATACTAACAATAAATATGTGGAAGCAGAAATTAAAAACACAGAACCATTTATAATCGCTCCAAAGAATGTGAAATATTTACATATACATCTAACAAAATGTACAGGATCCGCGTGCTGAAAATTATAAAATGCTGATGAAAGAAATTAAAGAAAACAATTGGAATGGCATATTCATGGATTGGAAGAATCAATAAAGATATCATTTCTTCCCAAATTGATATATAGATTTAATGTAATTCCCACCAATATCCCAGCAAAATTGTTGGGTTTTTTTTTTTTTTTTTAAGAGTTTCACTATGTCGCCCAGGCTGGAGTACAGGGGTACAGTGGTGCCATCTTGGCTCCCTGCAACCTCCGCCTCCCACCTTCAAGCAGTTTTCTGCCTTAGCATCCCAAGTAGCTGGGATTACAGACGTCTGCCACCATGCCTGGCTAATTTTTGTATTTTTAGTAAAGATGGGGTTTCACCATCTTGGCCAGGCTGATCTTGAACTCCTGACCTTGTGATCCACCCATCTCAGCCTCCCAAAATGCTGGGATTACAGGCATGAGCCACCATGCCCAGCCAGTTTTTTGTAGTCAGGCAAGCAGTGCCCAACACATCTAGAGGGCTGAGTGCTAGACTCCTCCAGGACATAGGAAGAGCTCATACACTAGGGCACCAGCAAGGCAGGGACTCCAAGATTTACAATCAGATAATCTAGAAAGAAGCTATTTTTGCTTCAGTGCATGTAAGTGTGTGGTTTAGTACTATTTTTACTTAGAGTTAAATATGGGGAAGGAGCACCAGAATTGCTAGTTACAATTAACTATGGGGGAGGAGCACCATAATCCCTAGTGTTTAGACCCTCTTAGGGTCTTTCTTAATCCATCCTTGGCTGAAGTTTATTCATTCATTTGACAAACAGCGATTCAGTGCCTACTACCCGTATGTGCCAGGCATTGCACCTAGCTCTGGGAATATGGTTATCGATAAGATAGGTAAGGCTCCCTTTCTCATGAAACTAACATTCGAGTGGAGAGAGAAGACAATTACCCTAAGCCAATAAACAAAATCGCCGGCCTCGACTGTGATAAGATGGACTACACAGGGAAAAAACTGGGTGAGGTGATAGTGAATGGCTTAGGGTAGGGGTGAAGGTGGTAGGAGAAGCTCAAATGAAGAGGGGACATTTGAACTGAGACCTGAAGGAGGGCAACAGGGGAAGTGGTCAGGGAAGAGGAAACAGGTCACTCTAAGACCCTTCAGCAGAAACAGAGTGACTTGTAGAGAGTTGGTGTGTTCCCAGAGCCAAGGGAGGCCAGTGGGACACAAAAGTATAAAACAAGGGTGGGCAGAAGCCAGACTGTGTAATACCTTATAAGGTACTACGTAGTCTGATGTATAGAGTTCAGATTCTATTCTAAAAGATTTAAGCAGTTAGTATATGATCTGATTGATGAAGAGGTATTTGCAAGTAAGTAAGCGTAAAAGGTTTTAGAGAGTTGGGTTTTTTTTTCAAGCAGATAAAGGCTGTTTTATTTGAAAAATGGGTCTATGTAATTACTGAGGCCACTGTGTACAGATAAGAAAGGAGAAGCTTTATTTCTTTATCTCTTTCTCCTTGGACAACATCTTGATGATCTCCTCCTTTTTGGCCTGGAGGCACTCATGGAGTTGCATGCTTCCTTAGTCTTAGGCCAGTGGGCCTCAGCCTGGTCAGCCAGGAGCTTCTGGTAGGACTTGTCTACCTTCAGCTTGCGGATGATTCCGTGAGAATCCGCTTGTTTTTTGACACAATCCCTTTCGCCTTCTGGTACAGACTGTGATTCATGTGGCAATCCGTCTTCTTAGATTCACAATATCTTCTGAGCAGCTGGCACGGAATCCTCAGTCTCCTCATCCAGATGACCTTCTCTGGCATTCGGCCATTGGCTGTACCCTCTTGCTTACCTATGCCCATGTGCCTGCTCTTCCGGTGGGCCAAGGTTTTTCTGGCATCAAGGAGCCCAGGAGTGGACAGGCACAGGCTTGCAGATGATCAGCCATTGTTTGATCAGCTTCTGGATTTGCTGATGGGAGTTAACATTGGTCTTTGGGGACCAACCAGACCTTCTTCTTGCCATGGCGAAGGACACTAGAGGCAAACCTCCTCTGAAGCCTGAGCATATGTGCGGCTTCAACTGTGATATTGCATGCTTTTTATGTAACTTAGCAGCTCCCTTTTCCAATAGGAAGAGATTTGACAATCTAATTAATCTCCAGGGATCCTTTGAATGTTCCTAAGTCAAATGTTCTTAGCTAGGATTTGTGGATTCCTAGAGAGTACATAGATGGGCTCCAGAGGGTCTAAGAGCCCCCTAAAATTTTGGGCATATATGCTTATATATGTTTTTCTGTGAGTGAGTCCCCAGCTTTCAACGAATTTTCTTTTTTTTAATGAGATGGGGTCTCCCACTGCCCAGGCTGAAGTACATAATCACAGCTCACTGCAGCCTCAACCTCCAGAGCTCAAGGAATCCTCCTGTTTCAGCCTCCCAAGTAGCTAAAACTATAAGTGCACACCATTATGCCTGGCTTTTGTAAAGATGGGGTCTTGCTTTGTGCCAGACTGGTTTTGAACTCCTGGGCTCAAGCAGCCCTCCTGCTTCAGCTTCCCAAACTGCTGGGGTTACAGGCATGAACCACCATGCACAGCTGCAACAAATTTTCAAAGGATTTTGTGACACGTACAAAAAAGTGAGTAATACCTACTTCACATTAAAGTCTCGGCTGTACTTTGGGGATAGTAGCTGCTACTGTTATCTTAGCATTCATGACACTGAACAAATTGCAGTTCTAGAAAGAAGCAAGTTCTGCCTCAAAGAAATGACACTGTGTTGGAGGAGGGCAATATTTACAGCAGAGGAGGAAGGAACTTCTTGGAAGAAAAATGTTACCTGTGTGATGTGAGAACTAGAAGATACCTAGGAAACTACCTGGTACCATCTCACTTACATTACATGTAAGAAAATGAAGGTCCAGAGAGGTTAAATGATTCGCCTAAGGTTGTATAGCTAGATGGGGACTAAAGAGGAATTAGAAACAGGTCACCAACACTCAGTACAGCACTCTGTGCTCCCCATGGAAAAGAAACAAAGAAACTGGACTAAATATTGAGCTTAAAAGTTTAATAGGAAATACGTATTAAATTTCATTCAACTCAATTACACAAATGCATGCTCATTCCTGAGGAATTAGAAGGAAAGCGGGAAGTAAAGGAATTAAAAAATGTGTAAGTTCTCAGTCCTGAAAGATGAAAAACATCAATGTTAAGATGTACAACCAAAACAAAGTAAATAGTAATTAACACTCTATTTTTTTTCGAGACAGATTCTTACCCTGTCACCCAGGCTGGAGTGCAGTGGCCCGATCTAGGCTCACTGAAACCTCCATCTCCTGGGTTCAAATGATTCTCCTGCCTCAGCCTCCTGAGTAGCTGGGATTACAGGCATGCACCACCACACCCAGCTAATTTTAGTAGAGACGGGGTTTTGCCATTTTGGCCAGGCTGGTCTAAAACCCCTGACGGCACGTGATCCACCCACCTCAACCTCCCAAAGTGCTGGGATTACAGATGTGAGCCACCATGCCTGGCCAACACTATATTATCAGTCCATATCTGATCTTTCTGTGGCAAATTTGTTAAACAGACCTAATAAGTTACGAAAGCTATACGATTTTTCACTTATCAATTTGGCAGTTATTTTAAAAACTGGTAATCCCACAATCGAGCCAAGAGTGTGGAGAAACAGACTTTCTCAATACCACTGGTGGGAATATAAACTAGTATAACTCTTCTGAAGAGCAGTTTGGCAATATGTTTACAAAGTCTTTAAAAATGCATACCCAACAATTCTACTTTAAGAATTTATCTTAAGGAAATGATAGTACTATTTTCAAAGACATGAATGAGGATGTTAATCATAATGTAATAGCTAACATTTATTGAAAATTACCCCATTTAATTCTCATTTATCTTCCAAGTTTACAGTTAACTTCCTCAGGGTCATATAACCAGTGGGACACCGTGGCTCACACCTGTAATCCCAGCATTTTGGGAGACTAAGGCAGGTAGATCACTTGAGCTCAGGAGTTCGAGATCAGCCTGGGCAACACAGCCAGGCGTGTCTCTACAAAAAAACTTATAAAAAATTAGCCAGGTGCAGTGGCACATGCTTGTAGTACCAGTTACTCAAGAGGCAGGAGGATCTCTTGAGTCCAGGAGGTCAAGGCTGCAGTGAGCTGTGACTGTGCCATTGCACTCCAGACTGGGCAACAGAGTGAAACCTGTCTAAAATATCAAAGGATTTGGACTTTATTCAAGGCAAGCAATGGAGGAGCCATTGAGAGATTTTTAAGCAAGAGAGATCAGATTCACACTTTTCCCTATAAAGAATGATTAGGTGGGGCAGACGTAAAGCACGACAGGAAACAATTGTACAAGTTAGAGAACTAAATGGAAATGAGAAGACAGATGCAAGATGTTGAAAAGCTAGAATTAAAAGGACCTTGCAACCAATGAGACATGAGATGTTAAGGGTAGAAGCAGAGTCAAGGGTAACTCCCAGGTTTCTGAGCAAATGGGTGGATGGTGGTGCTGCTTATTATGGGGAGAGAAAAGATAAGAAGTTGAATTTTAAGCATGTCAAATTCAAGGGACCTGTGGAACCTCAAGAGGACTAAGCCATTGGATTTATCAATGTCTGAAGGTCAGAGGCAGTACCTGGGCAGGAGACAAGGTTTTGGGATTCATTTGCCATGTTTAGTTGCAGTCATGAATGGTCGATGTGACCATGGGGAAAGTGAGACAAAAAATATGTTGGCAATCAAGGGAATTGTGAGGTTTAAAAAAGCTCATAGGTTGGGCGTGGAGCCTCACGCCCGAAATCCCAGCACTTTGGGAAGCCGAGCTGGGCGGATCACCTGAGGTCAGAAGTTAGAAACCAGCCTGGCCAACATGGCAAAACCTCGTCTCTACTAAAAATACAAAAATTAGCTGGGTGTGGTGGCGTGCGCCTGTAATCCCAGCTACTCAGGAGGCTGAGGCAGGAGAATCACTTGAACCCGGGAGGCGGAGGCTGCAGGGAGCCGAGATTCTGTCATTGCACTCCAGCCTGGGCAAAAAGAGCAAAACTCCATCCCAAAGAAACAAAAAACAAAAGAAGAAGAAGAAACTCATCAGGAGACTGAAGGGGAAAAACTAAAGAAGTAGAAAGGAAAGCAATGCAATTGCTTGGCTCTATTTCTGTTACAGAAATAGAGCCAAGAAAGGGTTTCAAGCAGGACAAGAGTGTGTTTCTGGTGGGCTGATACCTCAGGGAAGCCATAAGATAAAGACGAAAATGTATTTCTTTGATTTAGCAATAAATTGACTGGGAGAGAGTGGTTTTGCTGAAGGCAGTCTTGCAAAGGCAAGATTGCAATAAGCCGAAAAAGGAAGAAAATGGAAACTGAAATATAAACCACTCTTTCAAGAAGATTGTTCAGAGAAGGAGAAAAATCAGATAATACCTTGTTAGAGGCAGATGTAGAATATTTAAACCCTTCAAAAATCCTAATGACCTGGCAAGCAATTAAGGTTTTGTTTTGTTTTAGTCAAACAATTCATAGCAAACAGGGATTAGACAAATGAGAAATGAGAATTCCTCAATTGCAATCTCAGGAGAGATTTTTGCTACTTACAGCTCAAACTTTATTCTTAATGTTAGGTGGAACACACATTTACAGCTCTTGTCAGAGTGTTTTGACAAGACTTTTAATAAATGTAAAGTAAAATATTAAGAATAATAGAATTGGCCGGGCGCGGTGGCTCACGCCTGTAATCCCAGCACTTTGGGAGGCCGAGGCGGGTGGATCACGAGGTCAAGAGATCGAGACCATCCTGGTCAACATGGTGAAACCCCGTCTCTACTAAAAATACAAAAAAAAATTAGCTGGGCATGGTGGTGCGTGCCTGTAATCCCAGCTACTCAGGAGGCTGAGGCAGGAGAATTGCCTGAACCTAGGAGGCGGAGGTTGCGGTGAGCCAAGATCGCGCCATTGCACTCCAGCCTGGGTAACATGAGTGAAACTCCGTCTCAAAAAAAAAAAAAAAAAAAAAGAATGATAGAATTGTCACTTCTAGCCTCAGGTGTATTTATCTTTTAAAAGGCTGAAAAGTATTTTTTAAATTTAAAAAATGGTGGTAGTAGGGGGAAAAGTAAATAAAAGGCTAAAAAGATTTATTAGCAATTGATTATAATTTTTTTTTCTTTTTTTCTTTTTATTTTCCTTTTGCTAGGAACTCATTATAATTTTTCTCAATTGTTGATCCACAACTCACCAAAAATTTAAATTTAAGTGGGAAATACCTTTTTGTTTTTGAGTCTCACTCTGTTACCCAGGCTAGAGTGCAATGGGGCCATCTTGGCTCACAGCAAAGTCTACCTGCCAGGCTCAAGCAATCCTCCTGCCTCAGCCTCCCAAGTAGCTAGAACTATAGGCATGCACCACCACACCTGGTATTTTTAGTAGAGACAGGGTTTTGTCATGTTGCCCAGGCTGGTCTCAAACTCCTGGGCTCAAGTGATCTTCCCACCATGGCCTCCCAAAGTGCTGGGATTACAGGCATGAGCCACCATGCCTGGCCCTTGTCTAATTTTTTATTCTGCCTCCAATTATCCTAAGGATTATGTCATAAACTTCAGAAGGAAATTAAATGTAATTCAATTTAGCAAGTAAATGTTTTACAGCACCTTTACTACAAAGTCCATGCATGAAGGCCAGGTGTGATGGCACATGTATATAGGCCTACCCACTCAGGAGGCTGAGGCAGGAGGATCACTTAAGGCCTGGAGTTCAAGACCAGGCTGGGCAACATAGTGAGACCTTGTCTCTACAAAAAAAAAAAAAAAAAAAAAGTATTTTTAATTAGCTAGGCATGGTGGCATGCACCAATAGACCCAGATACTGGGGAGTCTGAAGCAAGAGGATTGCTTGAGCCCAGGAGCTCCAGATTACAGTGAACCAACATTGCACCATACCACTCTAGCCTGGGTATCAGAGAAAGACCCCATCTCTGAAAAAAAAGAAAAGAAAAGAAAAGAAAAAGAAAAAGAAGAAAGTCTATGCAGGAATTGAAAAATTGAAGAATGGTAATAAAGATGTTGTAAAAGCCAAAAAAATTATGAACCATTTCTTTTTTTTTTTTTTTGAGATGGAATCTCACTCTGAAGTGCAATGGTGTGATCTCGGCTCGCTGCAACCTCTGTCTCCCGGGTTCAAATGATTCTCCAGGTTCAAATGAGTCTCCCGTCTCAGCCTTCTAAGTAGCTGCAATTACAGGCATGTGCCACCACGCCCGGCTAATTTTTGTATTTTTGGTAGAGACGGGGTTTTGCCATGTTGGCCAGGTCTCAAACCCCTGACTTCAGGCGATCCACCCAGCTGAGCCTCCCAAAGTGCTGGGATTACAGGCGTGAGCCACCACACCCGGCCTAAATGAACTATTTCTTTAGGTGAGTTTTGCTTCTTTTCATCTGATTCTCAAGAAAATAATTGGAATGAATACAGTAATGTCTTCTTTTCTTTTCTGTCTTTCAAAAGGGTCTCACTCTGTCAACCAGGCTGGAACCCAGTGGCATGTTCATGGCTCACTGCAGCCTCAACCTCCTGGACTCAAGTGGTCCTCCTGCCTTAGCCTTCTGAGTAGCTGGGACTACAGGCATGTGCCATCACACCCAGCTAACTTTTTTTTTGTAGAGGCAGAGTCTTGCTGCATTGCCCAGGCTGGTCTCGAACTCCTGCACTCACACAATCCTCCACCTAGGCCTCCCAAAGTGTTGGCATTACAGGCATGAGCCATTGCGCCTGGCCTCCTTTTTTTCTGATATAAATATTCTGTTTTTAAAAATTGCTGTTTTTGAAGGCCAGAGATTTTTAAATTTTTTTTTTTTTCATTTTCTGAGTAAACGTGTCTCAGTGTACTAAGTTTTTTAATTCACAGTGGCTTTCTGGACTAACAGTGACAACATTCATTAACAACATTCATGTTTACAAATGTAAACATTTACCTTAGGAACAGTCTTTAACCAGTAACTGAACCTCTTGTTCAATGTGGGTTAAACAGCAAGATGTGATATTCTGACCAAAAAGCAAAAACCAATTTTAATTAAAAATACTTTTTAAGTTTATGTAAAGTCAAGTTTCTATTGTCTTGACACAAAAGTTATATTCCTCTAGTTTAGATCACTGAGTTTTAAGAATGTCTCAAACCACTATAGTTTACTCTATTTCTAGTTACAATGAAGAAACTAGAAATGTAATGGATTTGAAAATAAACTATCACCATGTCAAATCAAATACACAACAAGCCGGTCTTTTGTACAAGGAATATTCTGGACTTTTTAACTCTCATAACCCCCAAGAGTTAGGTATTATTATTTTGTACTTTACAGTGGAGGAAATTGAGGCTGAGAAAAGTTAGCGTTTGCTCAAAGACAAATAGCTAGTAGCAAGTTAGAGCTTGAACCCAAGTTTTCCCAAAAGGAGATTTTGTTGAGAAGATAAACCAAAATACAAATATAAAAATTACCCCAAACTTTGTTCAAAATAATATTACAAGAAATAGCACTATCTTAGCACTTCTGTGATTACTGGTAAAACCTATCATTCAGATATGAGCTACAAAAGTTAGAAAAAAATGAGAATTTGCTGACCTGGGGCAGAAGATTCAGCTGGCGATAAATTCCAGCTCCACCACACACTGGCTGTGTAGCTTGAGGGAAACATAGTCTCCTCATCTTCAAAATGAAGATAACATCAACTTTCCAGGGTTATTGTGAGGTTTAGATGAAGGACCAAGCAAAGCTCTAAGTGGAGGTCCTAGCACACATAGCAAATACTGCACACTGATTCCTTCCTTCTTAGCAAAGGCTTTCCATAGATCTGACTTAGACCTTGAACAATAGCTTGAGTTGGGATCTTAAAAGAAAATGGGGAAGCTCATTTTAGGAAGAGAAAAGAAGCACAAGTCAGAGATACAGCAGGGAAAACGTGTTTAAAATAGTTTACCTGATGCAGAACATTTGAGTTTAATAGTATTAAAATAAGCCTGGAAAGCAGTTTGGGCCAAATTGCATCAGACCTCAGCCAAAGAATTTAGGCTTTATATTATAAGTAGCAGGGAATGATGGAGAGTTTGGTTCTTTTGTTAACAGTATGCTTTATTGACCTTATGTTTTATTATAAAACAATACATGTTCATTGTAGAAAGTCTGTAAATTGGCCAGACTCGGGTGGCTCACACCTGTAATCCCAACACTTTGGGAGGCTGAGGCAGGCGGATCGCTTGAGGTCAGGAGTTTCAGACCAGCCTGGCTAAAATAGCAAAACCCTGTCTCTACTTAAAAAAATAAAAATTTAGGCCGGGCGCGGTGGCTCAAGCCTGTAATCCCAGCACTTTGGGAGGCCGAGGCGGGTGGATCACAAGGTCAAGAGATCGAGACCATCCTGGTCAGCATGGTGAAACCCCGTCTCTACTAAAAATACAGAAAATTAGCTGGGCATGGTGGTGTGTGCCTGTAATCCCAGCTACTCAGGAGGCTGAGGCAGGAGAATTGCCTGAACCCAGGAGGCGGAGGTTGCGGTGAGCCGAGATCGCACCATTGCACTCCAGCCTGGGTAACAAGAGCGAAACTCCGTCTCAAAAATAAAATAAAATAAAATAAAAAAATAAAAATTTATGGCCGGGCACAGTGGCTCATGCCTGTAATCCCGGCACTTTGGGACGGTGAGGCAGATGGATAACTTGAGGCCAGGAGTTCCAGACCAGCCTGACCAAAATGGTGAAACCCCATCTCTAGTAAAATACAAAATTAGCCAGGTGTGGTAGCCCATGCTTGTAATCCCAGCCACTCGGGAGGCTGGGCAGGACAATCACTTGAACCTGGGAGGCAGAGATTGCAGGTGGGCCGAGATCTCACCGTTGCACTTTAGCCTGGGCAACAAGAGTGAAACTCTACCTCAATCAATCAGTCAATCAATCAATTTAGCCAGGTGTGGTGGCTTGGGCAGAAATTGTGCCACTGCCCTCGAGCCTGCAACAGAGCAAGACTCTGTCTCAACCAAAAAGAAAAAAAAATGTAAATTACAGAGAAGTGTAAAGAAAAATATACAAATCACCTTATTCAACAGTTACCTTGAGAGACAAAATTTTTTATTGTTTTATCCTTTGGTGGATATTTTTTCTCTTTTTCAGTAGCTTTATTGAGGCATAATTAACAAAAAGAAATTATATAATTCAAGGTATACAATATGAATATTTGATATACATATACATTGTGAAATGATTACCACAATTAAATTAACACACCCTTCCCCACCCATAGTTACTATTTTCCTTTGGTAGTGTTTTATTTATTTATTTATTTTTAAGACAGAATTTCACGCCTGGCCTTTGGTGGTATTTTGATTGAGGTTTTTTTTGTTTTTTTTTTTGAGATGGAGTCTTGCTCCGTCTCCCAGTCTGGAGTGCAGTGGCGCGATCTCAGCTCACTTCAACCTCCGCCTCCCAGATTCAAGAGATTCTTCTGCCTCAGCCTCCCGAGTAGCTGGGACTACAGGTGTGGGCCACCACATCCTGACTTTTTTTTTTAACCACATGCATTTGTTGTTGTTGTTGTTGTTGTTGTTGTTTTTCATAATAAACGGTTGCTTTATTAGCTTGATGGAGTATGCAGCAAATACAAAATGACAGAAAGCAGCTACAGACCAGAAGCTGAGGAGTCGCAGGAAAATGTGCTGGTGTGGGCCAAATCATGGATGCCACTGACAATGCCAGAGATCCCTTCTGATCAGCACACATTTCTTTATTGGGAAGCTCCTGGGACATTCCAAGCACAAGAGCCATCCATCCCTGTGGTTCCCAGCTACTTGGGAGGCTAGGGGAGAGAATTACTTGAGCTCAGCAGGTCATGGCTGGAGTGAGCTGATATTATGCCACTACATTCCAGCCTGGGCAACAGAGCAAGACCCTGTAAGGCAGAAGGTGTATGACTGGCCTTGATGGCTGGAAGCAAACTGCTTCTGGTGGGCATTTCCACATGGCTGGGGAGGCCTCACAGTCCTGGTGGAAAGCAAAGGAGCAAAATCACATCTTACACGGCAACAGGCAAGAGAGGCATTTGTTATTTTAATACTAATAATAAAATGTATAAATACATGGAAAACACTAAACATATTTATATAACTGTTCTTTTTATGAGAAGATTTGCCTCTAAAAAAGGATTTGCATATTTTAGATGGTCAGATGGCCAGTGAGAGCTCTTCAAGGCTGGAACCACACATTTTACAGGGTACAGTGGTTGCTAATTTTTTTTTTTTTTTTTGAGACAGAGTCTCGCTCAGTCGCCAGGCACCAGGCTTGAGTGCAGTGGCATGAGCGTGGCTCACTGCAACCTCTGCCTCCCGAGTTCAAGCAATGCCCCTGCCTCAGCCTCCCAAGTAGCTGGGACTACAGGTGCACGCTACCATGCCCAGCTGATTTTTGTATTTTTTAGTAGAGATGGGGTTTCACCATGTTGGCCAGGGTGGTCTCAATCTCTTGACCTCGTGATCTGCTTGCCTTGGCCTCCCAAAGTGCTGGGGTTACAGGTGTGAGCCACTGCACCCGGCCTGCCGTTGCTAATCTTTATACGCATCTTGTCCTATCATTTCAACATATAGTTGTAACACATTTTTCTTTTAATATAGCTATTTAATTTCTTTAAAAAACATATTGCTACCATAACACTATCTAAAGATGTCCTCTGGGGACATTTGGATATATCTTTTCTAGTTTAAAGGTTTGAACTTGAAGATGATTGGAATAAAAGTGGGACTTTAAGTGGCTTACTCTGACCAGAGCAAATTAGAAAGATGTAAGGAAGGAGATTATAGAACGAGGAAGACCATATCGGACTATGGTAGCAATTCAGGCATAGGTCAGAAGCAGGCAAGACTGGTACAGTGACAATAGACATGGAAAGAAAGCAACAAACACAAGAAATAATACAGAGGGAGCATTGACAGGACTCAGTGACTCACAAACTATGGAAGGTGAAGGAGATGAGTAATGAAAGGTGATGCTAAGTTGTCACCTTTGGCAATTTACATAAGCTTCAATTTCCTCATCTATAAAATGGGGTTAATAATTGTACTTTCCTCATGGGGTTGTTGGGAGGATTAAATGGATGACATCTAAAATGCTTACCACAAAAACTGGAATGCATTCTTAGCCAATAGTAGCTGTCATCGTTTTTATAGATGTTGAATCTAAATGGCTGGGTTTAAGAATAATGAAACTTTTAAAAGAAATAGGAAAGTCGGAGAAAGGTCTGATTGAGGTGGAGAGGTAGAGTTGAGCTATATTTTAGACATGTCAAATTTAGCGTTATGGTGGACAGTCCATTAAAAATGTTCAGCAAGAAGCCACCACTGACAGTGATGTTTAACAATGGGTACCTTTTAGGAAGACTTCATGTTCATGAGGAGCAGACACCTGGAGGGTGGATATCCCTGCACAATATTGTCCTTGGGAGGCCAAGGTGGGCAGATCCCCTCAGGTCAGGAGTTCAAGACCAGCCCGGCCAACATAGTGAAACCCTGTCTCTACTAAAAATACAAAAAAAATTAGCCAAGCCTGGTGGCAGGCGCCTGTACTCCCAGCTATGCAGGAGGTTGAGACAAGAGAATCATTTGAACCCAGGATGCAGAGGTTGCAGTGACCTGAGATCATGCCACTTGACTCCAGCCTGGGCGACAGAACGAGCCTCCGACAGAGTAAGATCTCAAAAATAAAATAAAATAAAATAAACCTTTAACGAAACGTAAGATGTGGGCTGGGTACAGGGGGCGCCTGTAATCCCAGCACTTTGGGAGGCCAAGGCAGGCGATCACCTTGGAGTTCAAGACCAGCCTGGCCAATCTGGTGAAACCCCATCTCTAGTAAAAATACAAAAAAATTAGTCGGAAGCGGTGGCGGGCACCTGTAATCCCAGCTATTCAGGAGATTAAGGCAGAGGAATCACTTGAACCTGAGAGGCTCAGGTTGCAGTGACCCGAGATCGCGCCATTGCACTCCAGCCTGGGCGACAAGAGTGAAACTCCATCTCAAAAAAAAAAAAAAACCAAAACGAAAAAATACAACATAAGATGTGATATAAATACCAAGTTTTTGTTTGTTTGTTTTGTTTTAAACAGGGTCTCACTCTGTTGCCCAGGCTGGAATGCAGTAGCACTATCACGGCTCACTGCAGCCTCAGCCTCTCCCAAGCTTATGTGATTCTCCCACTTCAACCTCCTGAGTAGCTGGGACCACCGGCACATACCACCACCCCCGGCTAATTTTTGTACTTTTTGTAGAGACAGGGTTTTCATCATATTGCCCAGGTTAGTCTCAAACTCCTGGGCTTAAGCAAGCTGCCTGCCTCAGTCTCCCAAAGTGCTCAGCCACCACACCTGGCCATAAATACCAAGTATTGCTATTAACCTTGTCTCTCCTTGAAATTAATAGCTATGTTTATATTTCCTCTCCATTCTTTATGGTGTCAAACCTGAGAGGCACTCTCTGCTAACTGCTGATCACTGTGCCCCCACAGCTTTGGTTTTCAGCCTCTCCCCATGGCTCAGTCCCTTTTGGAACTTTATAACCCATGATTATGAAATTCCAGAATGCCAAACAACATCTTTGGAGAAAGATGGCCTGTTAGTCTTTGTTTGGAGAGACCTTCTGTATTAGTTTTCTATCGCTGCTTAAACAAATTATCACAAATTTAGTGGCTGAAAACGACACAAATGTATTGTCTCACAGTTCTGTAATTCAGAAGTAAAAATGAACTCTCTAATAAAATCAAGGTGGCTGCAGGGCTGCATTCTTTTCTGGAGGCTCTAGGGGGTAATCTGTTGCCTCGCCCTTTTAAGTTTCTAGAGGCCACTTGCATTCCTCGGCTCATGGCCTTCTTCCTCCATCTTCAAAACCAGCAATAACTGCTTGAGTTCTCACCTCATCAACCATCTCTCTGGTTGACTTCTGCCTCCCTCATCTCCTAGTAAAGACCCTTGTGATTACATTGGGTTCACCTGGATAACCCAAAATGCTCTCCCTATGTTAAGATCTGCTAACTAGCAGCCTCAATTCCCTTCACAACTTTATCTCCCTTGCCATGTAATGTAACACAGGACAGGTTTTGAGGCTTATGATGTGAACATTTTGGGAGACCATAATTTTGCCTACCATACCTTCCATCAAGAGAACTGCAGGGAGACTTGCCCCTGCTTTTGTCTCTCTGTCTTGCAGGACCTAACTGAGCCTCTAGCTCATGAACCATTTATCACAATATGATAATTGCAATAATCACAATGGGAGGCCTTTCGTGATAATATTTTTCTTCTGGTCTAATTGTGATTCTGTTCCATGCTTAAAGATCTATTTGTAACTAAATACAATGACCGTTAACTAAAAATTCTTAAAGAAATAATGGTCTCAGGAAATCCTTTCCAGTATGGGGGAAAAAAGGTGTGTCATCAACCATTCACTTTTATAAATGATATGAATGTCCATTTCTTTTTTTCTTCAAGTCAGAATCTCACTCTTCTGTCACCCAGGCTGGAGTGCAGTGGCCCAATCACAGCTCATAGTAGCCCCAACCCCCCAGGCTCTAGTAATCCTACTTCAGCCTCCCGAGTAGCTGGGACTACAGGCACATATCACCATGTCCAGCTAATTTTCTTTCCTTTTTTTTTTTTTTTTTTTTTAAAGACAGGGTTTTGCTATGTTGTTCAAGCTAGTGTCAAACTCCTGGGCTCAAGTGATCCTCCCGCCTCAGCCTCTCAATGTGCAGGATTACAGGCATGAGCCACCATGCCTGACTGAATGTCTATTTTATTTCTGCAACTAAACCACATGACTGTCACCAATATGTTTCTATTTTTTTTAGCTGTGTATACCTTTAATACCTGTAGTCCCAGCTGTTCAGGAGGCTGAGGTGGGAGGATCTCACTTGAGCCCAGGAGTTTGCTGCAATGGGCCATGGTTGTACCATTGACTGCGTGACAGAGTGAGACCCTGTCTAAAAAAAAAAGTTTCTGTTTTTTAACAGAACCCCAACAGCGGTGTTTTCATTTTAGATCCAAATGATGATTAATGGACAACAGAGTATGTCTTAAGAAAGACAGATGAAAAATATCAGGTTGCAAAGCAAAGCACGTAAATATACCAAAGCCAGAATTTTTTTTTTTGTTTTTTTTTAAGGGGTAAAAAGCCATGAGTACTATTTTAGGAGTACCAAAAGTTCAAACATTATAGTTGGAAATGGGTAAAACCTCAGTGCCTTTGAATTTTACTCTGAAATTTAGTATTTCTATTTTTTAAGTTCTTTTATCTCAAAGTGTATAAATGTGCTCAAAATAAATAAGTCCAACTCGCCATAGATTTGTACATATTTATTTTGAGCGTTAAAAATTTCAGCATTAAAAAATTTGTTAATGTTTGATCCTAATTTTCTAGTGGGTAGGTAGCTTTAGTTACCGGACTGAAAGAAAACAGCCTGAAAAACAGGAAAGGCAGCCAGGTGTAGTGGCTCACGCCTATAATCCCAGCACTTTGAGAAGCCGAGGCAGGCAGATCACAAGGTCAGAAGATTGAGACCATCCTGGCCAACATGGTGAAACCCCATCTCTACTAAAAATACAAAAATTAGCTGGGCATGGTGGCGTGCTCCTGTGGTCCCAGCTACTTGGGAGACTGAGGCAGGAGAATTGTTCGAGCCTGGGAGGCAGAGGTTTCAGTGAGCCGAGATCACGACACTGCACTCCATCCCAACAGGTATTGAGCATCTATTATTGCCAAGCACTGTGTTTGCATACATTATTTCACTCAATTTTTACGTTTCCTGTGGATTGGCATTGTTTCCTTTAAAGATGAGGAAATTGAGGCTCGGAGATGTTAACAGCCTCTCCCACAATCAGACAGCTAAAGGGTAACAGCACTGGGATTTGAGTCTAGTTCTGCCTAACTACAAAGCCCATGCACATGCTCTTCACCACCCTCAGCTGCTCTTGTCTTGTTTCCTCATCTACAGAACTAGGGAATTCAGTCAGATAATCTCTGGTGCCCCCCAAGTTCTACCTGCATTGCCTTTGTGGTTGGGAGGAGAAAGGGGAATCAGGGCAGGGTCTCCTGCACTGTGCTGGACTATCTTCTCCTGAGTGGGAAAGCACTGAAACCACATGTCCCACCAGTGCTGTACTGACTCCCTGTCCTGTGAAAGGAGGCGGCCGCTGCTGCTGGCAATACCACAAATGACGTTGGGACTCCCAGGCCCACCGCCCTCAAAAGGAAGCAAGTCTTCTCATTCTCCTTTGCGGGGCCACTTTTTATAAATTTACATTTCCAAAATCAAATTCGTCAACACTTACTGTTGAGAATTTTACTGCACCTGACACTGAGTTAAATTGTATTGTGAGGCTCTATAGGCAACTGCAAGGAAGTGTAAGACATAGCCTATATTCTCAGGAACTGACAGCTAGCCGGAAGAACACAACACACAAAGCATTTTTTAAAGGACAGTGTATAATGCAGGACTGAATTGTGTAGTCCAGATAATATGTACTGCAGGGGTGTAAAGAAATGGAAGTTCAATGGAGGCTACAGTACCCGTGAGAACTGGAGCAGAGACCGAGTTATTCACCTTGCATTCTTCACTAGTCTTTATTGGCCTTCTCTCTAATTTCGAAATCCTGGTGTGACTCTTTCACATAGTTCAAACATTCTCTGCTTTGCAGGCTGCAGTGGTGTCCTTCATATCACGTCATCTGAATGCCACTTCATCTTTATTGGCATGTTTGGGAGGAATAAAACCCCAATGGTATGCAAACACCGTCATGGAGGCTTGCTTCAAGCCAAGGGAAGTTTCATGCAAAACCAGTTTCTCAATAGCGCAAATGTTGTGTAAAAGTGTAAGAAGTTTGAGAAACTAGTTAAAGGCACAGCCTGTCACAGCAAGAATGAGATTTGAATGGGGACACTTTCCTGTCTGTGTCAGGGATGGTCTGATGGTCTGCTCCCAGCCCCTCACCTTAAGGGCCCCTGTGCTTAAGCACTTCTCTGACACCATGGCCCAGAGGCCAGAGGACCTTGTCCAATGTAGCAGGAACTTCTCACTCCCAAACCCTCTGCCCACCCTCATAGGCCACTTTTTTGATAAGAGGCTGCAGACCTGAAAAATTATTCTAGAATGCTGGATCTAATAGATTTAATAGTCACGATATATTTACTGCACGTTCTGAAACAAGGCTGGACTAAGGAATGCTTTCATTTTAGTTGAAAACACAAAATGAATATACAGGAAACAGTAGCTAAGTGTACCTGACAAATTAATGGCATCAAAAGTGCTAAGCCGAGGGTAATTGGTTCAGAAAAATGAGACATTGATAAGTACAGAAGTAATGAGAGAAAGTGTCACCAAGTCAAGGTTTAGGAGAGACCTTAATGAATGGAAAGAATCTGGATTGGCAGGAAAGAGAAATTATGACATTCTAGAAATGATATAGCACCTAGTATTTCGTGTGATGAATTATAAATTATAGTAGGAAACCATTATCAAGGGCAGGAAAAGTGAAAGATACATTCATGGAAAACCAAGGAAGTCAGCCTGTCTGGAGGAAGGGCGGCATAAGAATGTACATAGCAAAAATTAGTGGGAAGTAAGATCATCTGAATAAGATGAATTCATCAACACACTTAGGCCGGGTGCGGTGGCTCACGCCTATAATCCCAGCACTTTGGGAGGCGGAGGTGAGTGGATTGCTTGAGCCCAAAAATTCAAGATTAACTTGAGAAACATGGTGAGACCCCTTCTCTACAAAAAATACCAAAAAAGTGTATATATTTTGGGGCGTGGAAGTGTGGCCCTTTAGCCCATCTACTTGGGAGGCTGAGGTAGAAGGATAGCTTGAGCCTGGGAGGTCGAGGCTCAGTGAGCCATGATCATTGCACACCAGTGTGGGTGACAGAGTGAAAAATTGTCTCACACAAACTTAGCAAACATATATCAAGCGCTGATTATACTAGGTCTCTTGCTGCATAATTATAATAGTTTACATCTATTAAAGCTTATAATGCACCTTGCACTGTGTTGAGTGCTTTACATATATTATCTTAATTGTCACTACAGACCTATGAGGCATATGCTACCTCATAGCTAGTGTATCCATTTTACAGATGAAAGTGATGAAACCCAGCGAGGCTCAGGAACTTGCTTCAGGTCACATAGTTACTGAGTGGGAAGGCCTGGTATTGAACCAAGTAAGTCAGCCCAAACACAGGTTCTAAACACAATGCTAAACTACCTCCACACATATTACTATACTCTCATAAACTTCCCTATGGCATAGGTATTATCATCCCAGTTTTGCAAATGGGGATTCAAGGTTTCAAGACTCAGTGAATTGCCCAAGGTCATGGTGCTGACTACAGGGCTAGGATTTGAAAGCAGATACACTAAATCCAAGTCCATTAAACTTCCCTGTACAATAATATAGCCACCTGGCAGAAATATTGTTTAGTATGGGATCAGACCAGAGTAAATTTTGACAGCAAAGAAGAGCAAGAAGTCTATATGAATGAGAGGGGGGTGGGGCAGCAAAAAAAAAAAAAGAAAAAAGAAAAAAAAAGGAAGTTTATATGAATACAGAAGAACTTCAGGGTTTTGAATAGACATGATTTGATTAACGAAGGTAGTCCTAGGTCTGACCTCAGTCTTTCAAAGGGAATTGAATCAGGGAAAGAGTAGACATGAACACTAGATGATATTAGAGGAAGTAAGGACCTAGAAATGGGCATAGGAGAGCTGGAAGGGCAGAAACAGGATCAATATTTGAAGGAAAACCTGATTGTTCTAGGGGCTGAATAGCTGAGAGTGATGAAAGAGGAGATGAAATCAAACTGGAATTTGCTTCTCTATAGCTAAATAAATTCATGGACTATTGACAGGGACTGACAGTTTATATGAGCAGCTGGTTTGTGGCAAAAAAAAAAAAAAAGAAGAAGAAGAAGATTGTTTTTGGACATGTTGCAATCTGCTTGGCAGAACAATGACCTGCACATTCCAGAGGAAATGGCCAGTAGCTCATCAGGGAATTAGAGCTCAGGTAGAGAGCAGAAGCTGTCAATCATATCTGACAAATAAGCTCTGCAAGGACCACTGAAAGGGCAGACAAATCACATCCTAAGGAAAGTAGGGTTTTTTAAAATAGTCAGAATGAGCCAGGAGTCAACAGAGAACCAAAATACACCATAATGAAAGAGATCAGCCCCAAGGGCAAGCCACAGGTCAAGATGAATGGTTAGAAACAATGCAGAGATAAAAATTAAAGGGACACAGCAGCAAATCAAAAATTAAAGGGACACAGCAGCAAATCTGATCTCATCAGTATCAAGGATAAATGACCACAGAATAATTTCCTGTCCTGTTTCTGGTATTTTGGGGTATTCCCCTATTGCAGGAGCCAAATCCATTTAACTGGATGAAACCTTCAAAATGACCCTGCAGAACAACCAGGAATCTTCCTAGCAGGGAGTACACAGTCTACATCAGCACAGGGCGAGAACAGAAATTAGCAAAAAGGTCCTCTCCACTGAATTGTACACTTTAAAATGCCTAAAAGAGTAACTGATATTTATGTAGATTTTACCAAAATTTAAAAGGGAGTCTATTTCTTGAAAATTTAAACATGTCTGGATTCCCCAAAATCTCCAAAAAGTCACTTAATTTCCATCTCCTGGACTTCCCCTTTTTGTTAAAGATCTTGGTATTCTTGCTCAAGTTGGTGGCTATGGTGCTAAAGTGATGAAGGTGCTTGCAACACCATGGAGGCTGCAGCTACCTGATGCCCATGTCCCTTCCAATCTGGGAAGGAAATGGGATAGTCAGTTGTGGTCAGTTTGCTGTGGAAACCCCTCTTCTGGCCTTTCTGCTCCCTCTGTCCTTTTGTCAGAACTTTGAGAACATGATATATTGGCGAAAGCCCCACCCTTTGTGACCTCTTCTGCTTGACCCAATTAAGAAAATGAGTCACAGAGCAACTCAGTCAACACCTGGAAGAGAATTACCTGAGACAGGAACCTGGGAGTCCTGTAATTTCAGTTCTTGCTCACTGCCCTGTGAGTATGCCCTTAGAGTTCTAGGATCCTTTTTCTGACTTTACAGAGATCACCTCCAAGCCTATATGCAATTCCTTTCCTGATCAATATATAATTGATACATGTTCTTAGGTCAGGAGGCCTCCACAAACCAAGGCAATCCAAAGGTGCTCAGCTCCTATGCTCTTGGAAGTAGCAAGGTGGGGTTCCTCTTTATCTTTAAGTGAGGAAACAGGGGCCCAGGATCATTCAGTGGCTTGCCCACAGGCATACACCTCGCTAACTGCAGGAGGAGAAGGGGATGCAGGCCTTCTGATCCACTCTCCAAACCTCTGATAGCTAGACAAAGATCCCAGCTGAAATATTTGGAATTCTATTTTTACTGAAGCTTTGCTTTTCCCCAGATTTAGTCTCTTTTACTGCCTTTTTCTCAAAACATGTTGAAAATGCTTGGAAATGCCAATTAGAGGTCTAAAACAGAATGATAACCGCGCTGATCAAGTGGGGAAGCTCACTGGTTACCCACAAAACCATCATAGACCGCCTATTAGGCTGTGGCTAAAACTCGGATCCATGCCCTCCCGCAGCCTCGTAGGGCAGAGCGCTCTAGTCCTTCCTGTCATTGCCCCATGTTGGCCTTGATATCTGCCTCTGTCTGAAATCCTTGATTACCAACGTCAACAGGCAGTTGGCCGGCTTAGGAGGGGCCCTCCAAGGCTTTGGCAACATAGAAGAATGACAGTACAGCTCATCATAAATGTATTTATCTATCAGGCAAACTTCAGGAAAAACTGGTTTCTCAGGCTTGCCACCTGACGCAAAATAGTTCTGTGTGAAGCTTGACATGGTGTGTATCCGTGGGTCAGGTCAGCACACACAAAAAAATAATAATAATAATCTTTTTTGTTTTTTCTTTGGAGATCATCCAAGCTATAAAGTTAACCAGAGAAATGAATTACCTGTTTTCATCAAGCCTATATTTCATTTTCTGGAAATGCAGGAATTCAAGTTTAGAACTTCTAAGTCATAAAGTCACATACTCATAAAACAGTAGCATTGTATGAGACCTGGAAATCATCTAATCTAGCCTCTAATTTTGCAGATAAGAAAGTTAAAGTGTCACGTTATTAAATGAATATTGTACTTCTATGCAGGCTGAGACTGCACTCATTTCTTTACAAGCTAAAATTACACTGTTGGCTCCCATAGCACTGGCTGTTAGCCTAAATAAAACCCATAATATTTTTCATATAAGCTACTGCTCAGCTAGATTTTCCACATTCCAAGTTTATACAATTTCTTAAAATTTTGTTCAGGAGCTTACATTTTCCCTTTCTAATTTTACTAGTTTACTAATTTTTACTAGTTTCTGGCCCTGTCTCAAGTACTTATGTACTTGAGAAAGGGAAAGATCATTTGCTAGTGTGCACTTTACAGTGTGCCTGCCACCTCTTATTTATTTATTTATTTATTTATTTATTATGTTTTGAGACAAGATCTCACTCTGTCCCCCAGGCTGGAGTGCAGTGGTGCCATCATAGCTCACTGTAGCCTCGACTTCCTGGGCTCAAGCAATTCTCCTGCCTCACCCTCCTGAGTAGCTGGGACCACATGCACATGCCACCACGCATGTAGAAAAATTTTAAACATTTCTAAAATGTTGCCCAGGCTGGTCTGAAACTCGTGGGCTCAGGTGATCCTCCAACCTCAGCCTCCCGAAGTACTGGCATTACAGGCATGAGCCACAGTGCCTGTCCCACTATAACTTCAGTTCTTGCTCACTGCCCTGTGTGTATGTCCTTAGAGTCCTAGGATCCTCCTTCTGACTACAGAGATCACCTCCAAGCCTATATACAATTCCTTTCCTAATCAGTATATAACAGGTTCTTAGGTCACGAGGCCTCCAAAAAGCAGGGCAATCCAAAGGTGCTCTTGCACTTAGCTATTAGGACGATAGCTAAATTGTCCTAAATAAAATGCTATTTATGAAAAGCATTTATCTTAGGTTTTCCCCACCTAGTTTTGTCCTAATTTAGTCCTCAAGGAGATTTGGTAACTTTTTCTCCCTTCTTACATGAAGGAGTGCTGAAAGGGGTCTTTCCTCTACAAGGGAGAAGAAACTTCTCATAGCTTGTCTCCTACCAGAAGTAGGAGTCACTGGGGTAATGTGGTAAAAGGACATCCTCTAAACTCTAGAGTCAGAAGAATCCTTTTTTTGGGGGGACACAGTCTCAAAGCAAGACCGAGGCTGGAGTGCAATGGTGTGATCTCCACTCACTGCGATCTTCTTAGGTCACGGGGTTCAAGCGGTTCTCCTGCCCCAGGCTCCAGAGTAGCTGGGACTCCAGGCACATGCCACCACACCCAGCTAATTTTTTTAAATTTTTAGTAGAGATGGGGCTTCACCATATTGGCCAGGCTGATCTCGAACTCAAAACCTCAAGTGAACCACCTGCCTCAGCCTTCCAAAGTGCTGGGATTACAGGCATGACCCACCACGCCCGGCCAAGAATCTTTTCTTATGTCCACATTGATGTAAGGTTAGTAGTTTATCTTCCATCACTCTAGGATCAAGAAATTTAGGAGTAGGGAGGAAAGAAAGGAAAGATTTCCTAATCTCTTCGTACTCAAAAGGATATCTGCTATATGAAAAAGAAGAGTTAAATGAAATATCTGTGATTACTTTATATATTGTAAGTAGCCAAGAAACCTAGAATCATCCCCGATTTCTTCCTTCCTTTCACCCCCCATATCTAATAATAAGAATAGCTAATACTTATCAAGCACTTACTGTGTGCCAGGTACTGTGCTGGGCATTTTATAATCCTGATTAATTGAATCCTCACAACAATTATGATTTTAAGATAAGAAGATTGGGACTTTTAAGAGATTACATTACTTGCTCTGAGTCAAGTTATTGTGACTCAGAGCACAAAAGCTCACCCATAATAAATATTAGTCCAGGTCCTCTAGGAGAGCCATCAGACCATGATAGAGGTTTGACCCTTATGAGACATAGAAGGAAGAATGAAAGGAAGAACAAGAGGGAGGGAAATGTTGGATAGAAGGATGGAAGGACAAAGAAAGGTCGGTGGAAGGTCAGGAGGAAGGTCAGTGGGCTGCGTGGAAGGAAGGTCAGGAGGAAGGTGGGTGGGCTGTGTGGAAGGAAGATCAAGTGGAAGGTCGGTGGGCTGTGTGGAAGGAAGGTCAGGCGGAAGGTTGGTGGGCTGTGTGGAAGGAAGGTCAGGAGGAAGGTGGGTGGGCTGTGTGGAAGGAAGGTTAGGAGGAAGGTGGGTGGGCTGTGTGGAAGGAAGGTCAGGAGGAAGGTGGGTGGGCTGTGTGGAAGGAAGATCAAGTGGAAGGTCGGTGGGCTGCGTGGAAGGAAGGTCAGGTGGAAGAGTTTTGGACTGCAGTGCAGTATTAAAGTTCAGCAAGGACAATGGAACATCATGGAGCTAAACTTGCCCATCAGAGGGGTCCCACATTCCTCAGGAATGGGCCTGCCTTAATATTCCTGCTGCAGTCAATCATGAAGTAGCCTTCAAGAAGCATGAGCTGAGCAGGAAGCTGTGATGGATTTCAGAATGCAGAAGTTGGGGTTATCAGTCAATTATGACTCTCAGTGAGGTGCATTGTCTTTGCTACCATCTTTCATCACACTGTCTCTTCAAGCAAATCTGTTAGTTTTGTCTTCAACAAATGACTCCGCCTATCACCCTAGTTTAAGCCTCTGTCACCATTCACCTAGACAATTCCAAAAAAATGTGTTTTTGTTTTTTTCCACCCGCCTACCCCTCCCCTGTCCCCAAAAAATGTTTTAACTTGTTTCCCTACTTCCAGTCCTAATACTCTTAAAACAATTTTCCACAATGCCGCAAGGATAAACTTGCTGATATATAAATGCAACTGTGTCATAACTCAGTTTAAGAATGTAGGTGCAGGCTGGGTGGGGTGGCTCATGACTGTAATCCCAGCATTTTGAGAGGCCCAAGTGGGCGGATTGCCTGAGGTCAGAAGTTCAAGACCTGCCTGGCTAACATGGGAAACCCTGTCTCTACTAAAAATACAAAAATTAGCTGGGTGTGGTGGCACATGCCTGTAGTCCCAGCTACTTGGGAGGCTGAGGAGGGAGAATTGCTTTAACCTAGGAGGCAGAGGTTGTAGTAAGCTGAGATCACATCACTGCACTCCAGCTTGGGCAACAGAGAGAAATTCTGTCTCAAAAAACAGAAGAAGCTAGGTGGAGATGTCTTTTTATCTGTCTGATAATGGGTATGATGATCCTTTAGCATATATGTGATAAGAATCTCACCAACTTTCATTACAAAAGCTAATTTCAAAATTGCCTCATATTTTTTTTTTTTGGTAAGGGCATCATCATGATATTTATATATGGAGCCATCCTAGCTACCATATGTCATTTATCTGCTTAAAACCCTACAAATATTTACTAAGAATAACACCTAAGCTTTTTATCACAGTAAACCAGGACTCCCAGGACCCAGCCACTTTCTACTTCTGCATATTATCCCTGCTATTCCTTTCCTGGCATTTAATATCCAAAAATACAGTGCCGAACTACCTGTAGCTTCTGCTATGCTTTACACATCACCTTCACATCTTTGTTTATACTCTTCTCTCTACTAGGAATGCCATCGTCTCTTTTCCTCCTCCCCTCCTTTCTGCGCTTATTTGAATCCCATTGTAGATTCAGCTCAGCTACCACCAGCTTTCCAAGACTTCAATACACCAATTCAAAGATCATTTAGTCCAAGCTCGGTCTCAATTCAGAAATCCCATATAAAGCATTCAGGAAGAAGGTAATCCAAGGAATAGCTCACAATATCACAAGGCAACTAGCTATACCTTTGAACTGTGCTCAGGGTCACATAAACCAATGACAGCCACTTCCCACTGGGTTTCATCAGGGAGTCAATCAGTTCCTGTTTCTCCATCTTTTCCAGGTGCAATGATCAAAATAATACTCATCTGAAGCTTTAAGATGAATGAAGAGTTAGAAGTTGGGAAGCTGACTGAGAAATCCTCTTGGCAAATGCTATAGAGGTGGACCAAGTGTGGTAGCTCATGCCTGTAATCCCAGAACTTTGGGAGGCTAAGGAGGGCAGATTGCATGAGGTCAGGAGTTCGAGACCAGCTTGGCCAACAGTAGTGAAACCTTGTCTCGACTAAAAAAACAAAAACAAAAACAAACAAAAAAGAGGCCAGAGCATGGTGGCTTATGCCTGTAATCCCAGCACTTTGGGAGGCCAAGATGGGTGGATCACGAGGTCAAGAGATCGAGACCATCCTGGCCAACATGGTGAAACTCTGTCTCTACTAAGAATACAAAAATTAGCTGGGCATGGTGGTGCGTGCCTATAGTCCCAGCTATTTAGGAGGCTAAAGCAGGAGAATCTCTTGAATCCGGGAGGTGGAGGTTGCAGTGAGCAAAGACCATGCCACTGCACTCCAACCTGGCAACAGAGCAAGGCTCTGTCTCAAAAATTAGCTGGATGTGGTGGTGTGTGCCTGTAATCCAAACTACTTGGGAGGTTGAGGCACAAGAACCACTTGAAACCAGGAGGCAGAGGTTGCAGTGAGCGGAGATCATACCACTGCACTCCAGCCTTGTCAACAGAGCAAGATTGTCCCCCTGCAAAAAAAAAAAAAAAAAAAAAAAAAAAATCCTATAGAGGTGATCTCCTGCTTTGAACCTTCAGATCTTGGGTGGGGACAGAAGCAGGGAAGGTGAAGATGAGGCAGGGCAGAGCTTATCAGTAAGCCCTTGGTCATGTCCTTCTGGTTGTAATATCTGAACTTTCTAGCTCTTCATTTCTAAATTCCCTACCTGTGACTCACAGATATTTCAAGGGGCCTTCAGAATGCCTGTGGACTTTAATAGGTGAGAGGCATGAGCAGAGGGAAGATGTAGCAGATGAGAAATCATGGAAGGGTTAGAATTCAGCCACGTTGACTGCAGCTGCCAAGATTCTAAATGTTTCCTTAGTGCTTTTTGGTAAATCTCTCTTTTTCCAAGATTGAAAAGTTGCATATAGAATTAGATATATAGATGGGAGATACTTAATGTGGAGGAAAACATAGTGAACAAAGGCTAATTTGGGAATCCTAAACTTAACTGGGATCGTGGAATGAAAGCATGATGACTATGAGTTTTCTTTATCCACATCTAAAACAAGCATAATTTTCTCAATTTTCAGTAGGTACTGCCTGCTTTTATGCACTTTAGAGGGTTCAGTATGGTGGCTGAGTAAGCACTGGGACACTGTCAACTAGTTTTCAGCTAAAAGATCATTTTAGGGAAGCATAAAAAGGACTTATGTGTGAAAAAAATCAGTAAAATAAATACGAATAAAAATTTCACCACTAGCAATGTTGTTTACACTGCAATCATGAAAATAAAAACAACAATAAAAAATACTGACCATTAAGAATCACTAAATTATCTTACCAGACATCATGACGGTACAAACAGAGAAGATAATCACATTTTTCATTGGAACTTGAGTATTGATCATCTGGAAATATAAACACAAATACACCCACAAAAGGGTAATAGAAGGAAGCCAGTGACTGCAGTGGCTCATGCCTGTAATCCTAGCACTTGGGGAAGCAGAGCAGGGAGGGTCACTTGAGCCCGGCCTGGGCAACATAGAGAGACTCTGTGTCTCTTAAAAAAAGAAAGAAAGAAAGAAAGAAAGAAAGAAAGAAAGAAAGAAAGAAAGAAAGAAATTAGTTTCATTCTATTTTAAAATGTATTCTAAAGCTACATTAATTGAAACAGTTGGTATAGTGGAGAAATAGACAGATCAATGGAAAAAGTTCAAAAGTGGACCCACATGCAAACAAAATTAGTTGACAATAGAAGGAGCATTTCAAATCAGTGGGAAAAACAGTCAATAAATGGTGTTGGTATAAGTGATTAGTCTTTTAGAAAAAATGAAAATGAATCCATATTTTGCTCTGCACATCAAAAATAAATCCCAGGTAGAACTAAGACTTAGATATAAAAATGAAATAACCAAAGTACTAGAATAAAATAATGAATTTTTGTATAATCTTGCATGAAGAAGGCTTTTTCTAAGTATGAAAACTTGGCAATATTTGTTTATAAAATCCAGAAGTCACCATAAAGAAAAGATTAGTAAATATGACTACTTAAAAATGAAAACTTCTTGCTGGTGAGGTGGCTCATGCCTGTAATCTCAGCACTTTGGGAGGCCAAGGTGGGCAGATCATGAGGTCAAGAGATTGAGACCATCCTGGCCAACATGGCAAAATCCCATCTCTACTAAAAATACAAAAATTAGCTTGCTGTGGTGGTGTGCACCTATAGTCCCAGCTAGTCAGGAGGCTGAGGCAGGAGAATTGCTTGAACCTGGGAGGCAGAGGTTGCAGTGAGCCGAGATTGTGCCACTGCACTCCAGCCTGGGTACCAGAGCAAGACTCCATCTCAAAAAAAAAAAAAAAAAACAAGACTTTCATCCTAACTCTTTTGTGATCTGATGCGGATTAAACAAGAAATAAGATGCAATTGTTAACCAATCAAATTGGCAAAGCTTTAAAA